>NC_082706.1:41862712-42056443 GCF_030144855.1 Hypanus sabinus | reverse complement strand
AAAGTTCAAAAGCAGCTATCATTTTCGAGAAACAGTATGATAAATAAACAATAGTAGTTAATTAGGCCATTTTGCCCATGTAGTCTGCTCCACCATTCGGTCTTGGCTGAGATATTTTTCCTTCTCAATTCTATTCTCCCACCTTTACCCTGTAACCCTTAACCCCCTTACCAATCTAAAACCTGCCAGTCTCTGCTATAAATGTACCCGATGACAACAGACAATACGTGCAGGAGTAGGCCATTCGGCCCTTTGAGCCAGCACCGCCATTCAATGTGATCATGGCTGATCATCCACAATCAGTACCCCGTACCTGCCCTCTCCCCATATCCCTTGACTCCACTATCTTTAAGAGCTCTATCTGACCCTTTCCTGAAAGCATCCAGAGAATTGGCCTCCACTGAATTCTGAGGTAGAGCATTCCATAGATCTACAGCTCTCTGGGTGAAAAAGTTTTTCCTCAACTCCGTTCTAAATGGCCTACCCCTTTTTCTTAAACTGTGGCCTCTGGTTCTGGACTCCCCAACATCGGGAACATGTTTCCTGCCTCTAGCGTGTCCAATCCCTTAATAATCTTATATGTTTCAATCAGGTCAAGTTGACCTGCACAGCCATCTGTGGCAATAAATTCCACAGATTCACCAGCCTCCAGATGAAGACACCCTTCTACTCTGACTGATGGAAACATACTCACCAAATCCACTCTATCTGGGTCTTTCAGGATCTAGTAAGTTTCAATGAAATTTCCCTCCCCCCCCCTCCCCCCCCCCCCCCCCCCCCCCCCCCCCCCCCCCCCCCCCCCCCCCCCCCCCCCCCCCCCCCCCCTCTAAACTCCCGATAAATATAGACCCAGAGAGATTGACCACTCCCCTCCCCATACATTAAACTTTTAACTGCAAAGATTCAAAGTACATTTATTAGCAAATTACGTATGCAGCATACAACCCTGAGACTGTCTTCCCATAGACAGCCATGAAACAATGAAACACCATGGAACCCATTCAAAGAAAAAAATCAAACGGCCAACATGCCAAGAAAAAGGACAAATTGCCCAAACAGCAAAAAAAAACAAGTTACCCCCCCGTCCCTTTAAAACTACTCTCCTCCCATTTTAAACCTATACCTCAAGTTTTTTGCTCCCTTACCCTGGCAAAGAAGACTTCAATGCATTCCCCTATTTATGCCCTCTTTCAGGTCTCCCATCAGTTTCCTACGCTCCAAGAAGCAAAGGCACAGCCTGCCCAACCTCTCCCTATAACTCAAGGCCCTCGAATCCTGACAACACTCCTGTGAATCGTCCTTCAGCTCTTTCCAGCGTACATGACGTCTCCCTTTTACAAGGGTAACTAAAACTGTACACAATACTCCAGGCACGGCCTCGCCAGCATCTCGCACAACTGCAACAGGACATCCCAGCTCTAACACACATTGCCCTGCCTGACAGAGACTGGTACACCAAACACCTTCCTCACCACCTTGTAACATCACTTTCAGGGATACCACGTACCTGAAGCCAGTTCTAAAACACTCCCAAGGGCCCTACTGTTGACCAGTTTTCAGAGTCAGATTACTTTTCATTTGAGTTTTACTGTGAATTTGGTAAGATTTGTTTATCTGAATCATTTGTATTACTTGAACTAACTAAGTGGCTTATATTATGGATACATCAGTGATCTTAAATGAATTATGTGTATATTAAGTTGATCTTCATAAAAGTTATTCCAAAGTGTATATATTTGCTTCTGGGGATTGGATGACGCCAGCTCTTCCCAGGGTGAGGTTTTCCGTTCCCTACATCCGAGGTGTTCTTCTCCTTTAAAGAGCAGTTTTCCTTCCTCCACCACTGATGCTGCCCTCGCCTCTGTCTCCTCCATTTCCCGGGCATCCACTCTGTCATCTTCTTCCTGCCACCGTACAGAGTTCCTCGTGCCCTTAGCTATCACCCCAAGAGCCTCCGCCTCCAGCACATCATTCTCCATAAAGTCCGCCACTTTCAATGGGATCCTACCGCCAATTATATCTTTTCCTGTCCTCCCCAAGTCTCTGCTGTCCATAAGGATCACTCAAGCTGTGATTCCCTTCCGTTGAACTGCTGCTGCTAGGTTAACAAATTTCACGTCACATGCCAGTGATAATAAACCTGATTCTGATTCCGTTCATCACCCCCTAGCTAATCTCTCTCCCGGCACTTCATTGGTCATTGTAAGTTGTCCTGTGATTAGGTTTTGGTTTGTGGGTGGTCACTGGAATGGCGTGGCTTGATTCGTCCACCCGCACTGTATCACTAAATAACGAAAATAATCATCAGCAGGTACAGGTCGGGGAACCGCTTTCTCGCGCACCTTCACTCCGTCCGCAACAAGCAGGGTCTCCCGCTGGCCATTCTGACATGTCACTTCGCCACCAAGATGGGGCCATGCTGAGGTTGGAGGAGCATCACCTCATATTCCATCTGGGTAGCCTCTAACCTGAAAGCCCTGAGCATCGATTTCTCTATTTTACACTAATTTCTGTCCCCTCCCCCTTCTCTCTTCTTCCATTCCTCACTCTGGCTCTTTTCTCACCTGTTCTCTACTCCTTCCCTCCCTGTCACCTCGCTCTGGTGTCCCTTTATACCACGGTCCACTCTCCTCTCTCCAATCAGCCCTTCACCTTTCCCACCAGACACCTCCGAGCTTCTTCCTTCGTTCCCCCTCCCCACCTTCTAGCTTGTGCTCCTTCCCCTCCCCCTACCTTCCTATTCCGGCTGCTTCCCCCTACCTTTCCAGTCCTGGTGAAGGGTCTTGGCCAGAAACACTGACTGTTTATTCAGCCCCTGCCATGCTGAGTTCCTCCAGCATTTTGTGTGTTGTACACCAGTGGAGCAGGGGGTGTTGATTGTCGTTGTCCCGTCGTGGGCCGTGCGTAACTTTCCCTTTGTCTCCGCGGCAACAGAAGAAGGTGTTGAGAAGCAGAGGGTGCTGCAGGTGGCGGAGTGCTGTCGCAATATCCTGAAGGATGTCAACCAGGAAGTGCGGGACATGGAGAACTTGCGGGTATGAAACTCTGTGGGAAGTTGGGGAGAGAACTGCCGCAGTGGAGGGATCTTCACTCTGTGTCTGACCCCGGGAGTGTGTGATGGGACTGTGTGGAGGGAGCTTCACTGTGTCTGACCCTGGGAGCGTGTGATGGGACGGTGTGGAGGGAGATTCACTCTGTGTCGGACCCCGGGAGTGTGTGATGGGACGGTGAGGAGGGAGCTTCACTCTGTGTCTGACCCCGGGAGTGTGTGATGGGACGGTGTGGAGGGAGATTCACTCTGTGTCTGACCCCGGGAGTGTGTGATGGGACTGTGTGGAGGGAGCTTCACTGTGTCTGACCCTGGGAGCGTGTGATGGGACGGTGTGGAGGGAGATTCACTCTGTGTCTGACCCCGGGAGTGTGTGATGGGACGGTGTGGAGGGAGCTTCACTCTGTGTCTGACCCCGGG
The DNA here is from genome assembly GCF_030144855.1 of Hypanus sabinus. Lineage (NCBI taxonomy): Eukaryota > Metazoa > Chordata > Chondrichthyes > Myliobatiformes > Dasyatidae > Hypanus > Hypanus sabinus. Next base: position 42,052,974 of record NC_082706.1, on the reverse strand, counting down.
AGTGTGTGATGGGACAGTGAGGAGGGAGCTTCACTCTGTGTCTGACTCCGGGAGTGTGTGATGGGACAGTGTGGAGGGAGATTCACTCTGTGTCTGACCCCAGGAGTGTGTGATGGGATGATGGGACAGTGTGGAGAGAGGGTGGTTTCTGCAGTTTGTGTGTCTGAGTTAAGATCTGACATTTAACCCTTACAGCGCCTGAACGATTACCAGCGTCGACTTGATATCACAAACTTAAGACAAAGTACTGATCCTTTTGTGGTTGAACTTGTCAAGGTAAGGTGGTTGGTTTGGTGTCCTCAAAAGAGAGGTGTGTGGGAGGTGAACTAATCTGACACGGACAATAGACATCCTCACTGTGAGATTATTTCTGTCCGGGCTGTGTGTGTGGGAGGTTATTACCATGTATGTCAAGGGTTGGTCTCTGTATAGGAAATAGAAGTAGCATTGATCCCACATAATCCCACACCCCCACCTCCCAAATGCTGTCCAAGCTCACTGTCTTCTCTCTCGATCAATTTCCCCCACCTCTCTTTCTCACGGTCCCTTGTCTCTCTGTCAATGTCACCTCCACCATCAACACCTCCCACCTCCCCCAATCAACCGACCCACCTACCAATCAATCAATTCTTCCTCTTTCATCATTTCCCTGCCTTCCTTTCTATCTCCATTCTCTTCTCTGTTCGAATCCCCTGCTCTTTGCAACGAGCCCTTTCAACCTCTCGCTCTGTCACAACCCCTTTCCCAGTCTCTCTGTCCCAAACTCCACTTCTCTCACTGACCCCCTTCCCACTCACTCCTTTCCAATCCGACTTTCCCCCCATCGTTCCATCCTGACTCCTCCCCTCTCTCTACCCCATCCTCTCATCTCTGTCCATCCTAATCCCTTCCCCTCTCTCTCTCCGACCCAATCCCTTCCCCTCTCTCTCCGACCCAATCCCTTCCCCTCTCTCTCTCCGACCCAATCCCTTCCCCTCTCTCTCTCCGACCCAATCCCTTCCCCTCTCTCTCTCCGTCCCAATCCCTTCCCCTCTCTCTCTCCATCCCAATCCCTTCCCCTCTCTCTCCGTCCCAATCCCTTCCCCTCTCTCTCCGTCCCAATCCCTTCCCCCCTCTCTCCGTCCCAATCCCTTCCCCTCTCTCTCTCCGTCCCAATCCCTTCCCCTCTCTCTCTCCGTCCCAATCCCTTCCCCTCTCTCTCTCTCCGTCCCAATCCCTTTCCCTCTCTCCGTCACAATCCCTTCCTCTCTCTCTCCGTCCAGTCCCTTCCCCTCTCTCTCTCCGTCCCAATCCCTTCCCCTCTCTCTCTCCGTCCCAGTCCCTTCCCCTCTCTCTCTCCGTCCCAGTCCCTTCCCCTCTCTCTCTCCGTCCCAGTCCCTTCCCCTCTCTCTCTCCGTCCCAGTCCCTTCCCCTCTCTCTCTCTGTCCCAGTCCCTTCCCCTCTCTCTCTCCGTCCCAGTCCCTTCCCCTCTCTCTCTCCGTCCCAGTCCCTTCCCCTCTCTCTCTCCGTCCCAGTCCCTTCCCCTCTCTCTCTCCGTCCCAGTCCCTTCCCCTCTCTCTCTCCGTCCCAGTCCCTTCCCCCCTCTCTCCGTCCCAATCCCTTCCCCTCTCTCTCCGTCCCAATCCCTTCCCCCTCTCTCCGTCCCAATCCCTTCCCCTCTCTCCGTCCCAATCCCTTCCCCTCTCTCTCCGTCCCAATCCCTTCCTCCCTCTCTCTGTCCCAATCCCTTCCCCCCTCTCTCTGTCCCAATCCCTTCCCCCCTCTCTCTGTCCCAATCCCTTCCCCCCTCTCTCCGTCCCAATCCCTTCCCCCCTCTCTCCGTCCCAATCCCTTCCCCTTTCTCTCTCTCCGTCTCAATCCCTTCCCCTCTCTCTCTCCGTCCCAATCCCTTCCCCCTCTCTCCGTCCCAATCCCTTCCCCTCTCTCCGTCCCAATCCCTTCCCCTCTCTCTCTCCGTCCCAATCCCTTCCCCTCTCTCTCCGTCCCAATCCCTTCCCCTCTCTCTCTCCGTCCCAATCCCTTCCCCCTCTCTCCGTCCCAATCCCTTCCCCTCTCTCCATCCCAATCCCTTCCCCTCTCTCCATCCCAATCCCTTCCCCTCTCTCCATCCCAATCCCTTCCCCCTCTCTCTCTCCGTCCCAATCCCTTCCCCTCTCTCTCTCCGTCCCAATCCCTTCCCCCTCTCTCCGTCCCAATCCCTTCCCCTCTCTCCATCCCAATCCCTTCCCCTCTCAACATCCCAATCCCTTCCCCTCTCTCCATCCCAATCCCTTCCCCCTCTTCATCCCAATCCCTTCCCCCTCTTCATCCCAATCCCTTCCCCCCTCTCTCCATCCCAATCCCTTCCCCTCTCTCTCCATCCCAATCCCTTCCCCTCTCTCCATACCATTCCCTTCCCCTTCTCTCCATACCATTCCCTTCCCCCTCTCTCCATCCCAATCCCTTCCCCTCTCTCTTCATCCCAGTCCCTTCCCCTCTCTCTCCATCCCAGTCCCTTCCCCTCTCTCTCCATCCCAATCCCTTCCCCTCTCTCTCCATCCCAATCCCTTCCCCTCTCTCTCCATCCCAATCCCTTCCCCTCTCTCTCTCTCTCCCAACCCCCTTGTCTATCTCTGTACCAATCCCTTCCCCTCTCTCTCCCAACCCCTTGTCTATCTCTGTACCAATCCCTTCCCCTCTCTCTCCATCCCAATCCCTTACCCTCTCTCTCCATCCCAATCCCTTCCCCTCTCTCTCCATCCCAATCCCTTCCCCTCTCTCTCTCTCCCAACCCCCTTGTCTATCTCTGTACCAATCCCTTCCCCTCTCTCTCCCAACCCCCTTGCCTATCTCTGTACCAATCCCTTCCCCTATTTCTCTCTCCCAACCCCCTTGTCTATCTCTGTACCAATCCCTTCCCCTCTCTCTCCATCCCAATCCCTTCCCCTCTCTCTCTCTCTCCCAACCCCCTTGTCTATCTCTGTACCAATCCCTTCCCCTCTCTCTCCCAACCCCCTTGTCTATCTCTGTACCAATCCCTTCCCCTCTCTCTCCATCCCAATCCCTTCCCCTCTCTCTCTCTCTCCCAACCCCCTTGTCTATCTCTGTACCAATCCCTTCCCCTCTCTCTCTCTCTCCCAACCCCCTTGCCTATCTCTGTACCAATCCGTTTTTCCCCATTCTCTTTGTACCAATTTACTTCCTCCTCTGTTTGTACAATGCTCGTCACGCAGTCTCAGTCCCAATCCCCCTTTCTGCTCTCTCTGTCCCAATCTCCCTTAACCCCCACTCTCCGTTTCAATCCCCCTTACCCCTTCCCCATATCTCTCTGTACCTGTATCACCTCCCGTATCCCTCTGGAAGCAGCATCCCATTTTAAACTTCACTCTGCTGCACCCCCTGTCCTTCAGCTCCTGCCTCGCTCAGACCTGGAGAGTATTAACACCCTTTACTCTTAAAAGACCCTCAAGTCTCACCTGGTCGTGATATACCCATTCTAATTCTCGAGTTAGTTGCTCAAGTTGTTCCCATTATAAACATCTCCTGGCACCTTTAAGGAGATTATATTCTCTCACGAATTCACCCCACTATTTATGGAATTGGATTTATTATTACTAACTTAGCAGTACAGTGAGAAGAGAAGTTGAATGACTATAAATTTCAACATAAATATATAGTGCAGAATAAAGGAATAATGAGCCAGTGTTCATGGACCATTCAGGAATCTCAGAGCGAAGGGGAAGAAGCTGTTCCTGATTCATTGAGTGTGGGTCTTCTGGCTCCAGTACCACCTCCCTGATGGTCGTAATGACCACCCCTGTTCCGGATGACCATATGGTCATGGATGCTACTTTCTTGAGGCACCACCTCCTGAAGAAGAGGAGGATTGTGCCTGTGGTGGAGCTGGCTGAGTCTGCAATACTCTGGACCATTCAGGAATTGCGGGTCTGCCTCCTTCATGTTTTCATCAGTGTTTTGGATCCAGGGTAGATCCTCCGAGATACCAACGTCCAGGAACAGCTGTAGAAGTTAGGAATTAAAAATTTAATGCTAAGTTTTTTTTCTCCCTGCACGTTCTTTCTTCAGTACCGCAGAGTGCTTGGGACTCCCATCCACCCTTAATAAATACAAATTAAGCATTAAAGCTTGGATCTTAATCAATAAGGGTATTGAAGGGGTGGGGCAGTTCCTAGTGGGACTGAATCTCCAGCAAACACAGGAGGGATAATTATCCCAATTCCTGTCCTCGGCGTGGCTAAGCACAGTTCCGTGGCTGTGTTCAAATTTGCTGATGTCATCGCTGCTCCTGGCGAATCGCCGGCAGTGATGAGTCAGCTGGCTGGAATGAGGCATTACGACACCCTCTTGCTCACCGTTGCTGAAGATAAAGAGCTGAGGGCTGCCCTCAGGAAGGGGCAGGAGGTGGAGTCAGCAGCTTGAAATCCCTGGGCAGGAACGTATCGGGTGACCTGTTCTGGGCCAGGCACACAGGCGTAATCTCAAGGAAGGTGTTTACTGTTTTAGGAGCCTAAGGAGGTTTGGTGTTGTCACTGAGCACTCTGCAAAGTGTCATTGAAAGTGTCCTGACTGGTTGCATTGTACCTGATACGGCAATTCGAACGTGCAGGAATGCAAGAAGCTGCAGAGACTGGTGGAGTCAGCCCAACATATTGCAGGCATGTCCCTCCCCACCATTTGTATTATCTACAGAAGGTGCTTCTTCAATAAAGCCATCTTCTCATTTCTCCCATCGAGCTTAAGGCACAGAAGCCTGAAGTCCCACACCACCACATACAGAAACGGCTACTTCCCTTCAACCGTTTGGTTCCTGAACCAACCGGCACTGACTCAGTACAACAACGATGTGAGCACTTTGTACAACAACAATAGACAGGTTTTGTTCTAATTGTGTTATTTTCTGTATAAAAAAAAGTGCATAATTTATGATTAATTTATATTTTCCTCGTGAATGCAGCTTATGTGATGCTCTGTGCCTGTGCAAGTAAGATTTTCGTTGCACCTGTCCACGCATGGACCTGTGCTTCTGACCATAAACTTGACTTTCACCTTGACCCCTGTGCCTCTCGCTACAGAACCTGGATCTCACGCAGAAACGGATGGACCATGAAGGGCCACTGGTCTGGAGGTTGACTAAGGAGAAGGCAATTGGTGAGTGAGGTTGTGGAACAAGCCAAAGGGTTTACGGGCTTATGTCTGGGTACAAGGACAGTTGTGGTTTTATTAAGTGTGGAGTCCGTAGTGCAGGTTCAGGACCCTGTTTGAGGTGATTTGCACTGGAGGTGGGCGGTCTCAAGAGGCTGGCAAGGTGTGGTTCCAGAATCTCCATCCCCATCTGGGATGTGGAGTCAGGATCCAAGATGCAAAGTAGACTCCCTATTCAGCCGAAGGTTTTTGGCCCAAAACGTCAGTTATACACTTTTCCTATATACTGCCTGGCCTGCTGGGTGCCTCCGGCATTGTGTGTGTTCATATTCTGGGTTCCTTCTTTTCTGCTTTTTCTTTCTTTCTTTCTTTCTCTCTTCTTGCTCCCCCCATTCCCCCATCTCCCACAACACACCGCTCCTCCCTCCCTCCACCTCACCCTCTCAGCCCGTGTCTGACGCTCCTCTGTCCGCAGACGTGCACGTGTTGCTGCTGGACGACAGCCTGGTGCTGATGCAGAAGGTGGACGACCGGATGGTTCTCAAGTGCCACAGCAAGAATTCGAGCAGTACCGCCGAGGGAAAGCAGCTTCTGTGTCCCATCGTCAAGCTGGGCAGCGTGCTGGCCCGCGACGTGGCCACAGGTGGGTGTGGCATAGGTGACAGGGCCAGGGGTGGGAAGACACGCGAGGGTAGGATGGGGTGCAGCTTTGGGAATGCTGTGTCAGTTTGCCCTCTCCGTGCTGTCTCCCTCTCCGCCCAACCATCACTCTCCCCCTCCCATCTCCACCATCTCGGTCTCGTGTCTCATTCCCCTCTCCCTTCCTTTCCGCTCCCATGCTCGCCTCTCCCTCTCACCCTCCCTCCACTTCCCCCTCATGCTTGTCTCTCCCTTTATCTCTCCCCAGTCTCCTCTCCTTTCTCCCCTCCCCATCACTCCCACTCTCCCCGCATTGTCCTTCCGCCCCCTCGCTGCCTGTCACCCTCCTCACCCTCTCCTGCCCTCTGCTCCCCTCCATCTTTCCCTAACTCACGTTGTCCCTCTCTGTCTCCCCCCATTATTCTTACCCTCACAATCCTCCTGTCATCCTCTCCCCTCACCCACGTGCTTCCTCGCTTCTGTGTGCGTGTGTATGCACGTGCCAGTGTTTAGTGTGTGTTGTTCACGTGTATTTCTGTGCACGTGTTCCTGTGTGGTGTGAGTGCATTTGTATTGTGTGTGTGTGTGTGTGTGTGTGTGTGTTCTTGCGACTTGATACACCTATTCCGATATTGTATGTCCTGTATTTTGTGCGTGTCCTGTGTCTATTCCTGTGTTTTGTGTGCATGATTGTGTATTTGTGCAGGTTTCCTTTGTGTGTGTCCTAAGTATTTATTCCCCAAGTGTATTCCGTGCGTACGCATTTAGCCGAGGCTCAGCTGCTGTACAACTCCTCCCCCCACTATCCATTTCTCCCTCTAATACCTTCCACCTTCCTCTCTTCCAGACCGTAAGGCCTTCTTCATCCTCTTCCATACGTGGACGGGCCCCCAGATTTATGAGCTGGTCGCATCGACTGTGTCTGAGAGGCGCAGGTGAGTCCGGTGTCGTGGCCAGAGTGAGGGTTGGCAGGGGAAACGGGACCTCGTTGAGCCGTTTGAGACAATTGAGCACCCTCTCCTGTCTCCTGCAGCTGGTGTGACAAAATACAGAGCACGCAAGCAGCCCTGAGTCTCGCAAAGCCATCAATGGCAGGCCGAAACAGCCTGGTACCACCTCCGGGAAATGCCCCCCTCAGTCCCACGTAAGTACAGCATCCCTTGTTTTAGCTGCAGACCCAGGGGGAGAAATGGCAGGTGGGGTTTAATCCGGGCAAGCTGAAGAGAGGTGCTTAGGGAGTTCAAACGTAAAGGGATGGTAGACGGTCAAGCTGAGACCCTTAGCAACAGGGGATCTTGGAGACCAGTCTGAAAGTAGCCTCGCAAGAAGGTGCACATCATGCTTGCCTTCAGCAGTTGGGCCATTGAGTCTGAGCTTCAGTAAGTTATGCTGGAGCTTTGTAAATCTCTGACCAGTCCCATCTAGACTATCGTGTTCAGCTTTGGTTGCCCTGTTACAGGAAGAATGTGAAGACTTTGGGGAGGGCGCAGAGGAGTTGCTGCCTGGTTTAGAGGGCACAAGCTATAGGAGATGTTGGACAAGCTTGGGTTGTTTTCTTCTGGAGCTGCAGAAGCTGAGGGGAGATCCCACAGAAGCTTCTATGATTGGGAACGCCTGTGAACGTCATGACAGTCTCCTGCGTGACGGAGGAATGGGAGAGTGTGTGAAACCGGGAGGGAGGGGTGGGGTGGTAGTGACGAGGGACACTGGTTTGGAGACGTGCATGGGGTGTGGGAGAGGTCAGGAGTGTGTACAGTTCAGACATTTCTGTTGATCTGATCCCTGTCTGCTCCTCTTCTCCCCTTACCCCCTCAACCCTTCATTTCCTTCATATTAATCTTCTTTGCCTCTTCTGGTCCTCTTGCTCTCTACAATCCTTCTCATCTCTTTCCCTCAACTCCTCTTGCCCACTTTACCTCCTTTCAACTGCTTCCACCCCTTTCCCATTCTCACACTCTCTTGCCCCTCCGCCTTTACCCCTCAATTTCTCTTGTGCCCTTCTCATCACGCTCAATATCCCTCCCACATCCCAATATTTTCCCCTTCACATCCTCAACCATCCCTTTTCCAAAACCCTTCACCCCTTCTGCAACCCCCCAACACCTCTCGCCCCTTCCCCATCTAATCATCTTGCTTTGTTCCCTCACCCCCTCTCAATTGCTCTCAACGCACATTGCCGCCTTTGCCCCATCATCCTCGACTTCAATCCCGTTTCACCCTTTAACTCTATCAACTTTTCACCCTCACCCCCTTTTAATCCATTTGAAATCTTCCACTCATCTTCTACCCCACACCCACGTCCCCCCAAATCCACTTTTCCCCATCCACTCTTACCCCAATTATTTTTTCCTCCCACCTCCCTCTTTCCCCTTCCATCATCACCCTCTTACAACTCCACTTCCCAACCGCCGTCTTGATCCTCATCTTGTCATCACCTTTAAACCCTCACACAACTTTTACGCCTCACCTCTGTCTACCACCCACTCAACCTCTCCCAACTCCTCCTCCCCCCTTCTGACCACCCCTTGCCCTTGCCCCAACACCTCCCACCCCTTCTTACCCCCCTCCCCACCCGTCAACTACTCCCATTTCCCTCTGACCCCCACTGCAGGGAGCCAATGATGAGCTCGGAGAATGGTTTCTCGACCCGCGATCGGATTGGTTCGGAGCTGACTGGTGAGGGTGTGAGGGAGCGGGTAGGGCGGGAGGTGGGGGCGAGGGGAGTGGGCGGGAGAGGGGTGCGAGAGCAAGTGTTGGCTGTGATTTTTGCAGGGAGATGAGGGGAGGGAGACAAGAGCGGTAGGGGTTGAGGAATTGGTGAGCAGTTTGAGGTGGGGGGAAGATTGTGGAGTGAGTGGGGAGTGTGAGGTTGGGATGAGAGAGGGGAGCAGAGGGCTGAGGATTGGGGGTAAGGGAGTAAGCAGAGGGCGTGGATTGTGGGGGCCAGTTGCAGGTGAGGGTGGGGGTAAAAGGGAGAGGTGACATCTTTCTTGAGCCTGAGGGCCTGACCTCTCACCTTTGGCAGGGGTCAAGCTTGGGATTCGGGTTACCAGGAGAATGCTGTTGAGTTTGGGACGGCACTTGCAGGGGTGGGGGGGCTGGTTTGCAAGGAGGGAGGTCTTGATTTAGGGTCATAAAATGGTGGGATCAGGAGTGGGATCATGACCCTTGCTGGAAATTCCCATTATGAGGTGATCTTTGGGACGATATCCTATTGTAATTTCCCCTAAACTAGACCTAGTAGGGTCATGTCCCTGGGTTTGGATCGGTTCGTGACCTTAGCCTCAGGTCAGGTCAGGTCGTGACCCCAGGCTCAGGTCAGACTGACTTGGGTCAATGTGAGTAATGTTGTGCCGCCGGGTTGCTATCGTGACACTGGGATGAGTCCAGGTCTTTGCTTCACTTGTCACCATCTGACGTGTTCCTGCTGCAGGGAAGCTGAGCGACGGTTTGCTCCAGGACGGAGGCGCGGGAGAGCCGGGGGCGGATGAGCGGCCCGCCTCCGAGGCTCTCGCCCAGCTCTTGACTGACCAGCTCAAGGCCAACAACATTGACCTGTCCAGACTGGCCTCAGGACCTTCAGAGCGGTGGGCAGATGAGGCATTGGAGGATGGTGAGTGTCCACTCTCCTCCTCCCCCACACTCAGCCGTTCCCATCAGCAGTAGAAATGTGGAACCCCCCCCCCCACATGAACGCACATTGTCTGTGTGCATCTGTCTTTTTTTCTCTCGTGCTCTCCTCTCTCCCCCCTCTCTCCCCCCTCTCTCCCCCCTCTCTCCCCCCTCTCTCCCCCCTCTCTCCCCCCTCTCTCCCCCTCTCTCCCCCTCTCTCCCCCCCTCTCCCCCCTCTCCCCCCTCTCCCCCCTCTCCCCCCTCTCCCCCCTCTCCCCCCTCTCCCCCCTCTCCCCCCTCTCCCCCCTCTCCCCCCTCTCCCCCCCTCTCCCCCCCCTCTCTCCCCCTCTCCCCCCCTCTCTCCCCTCTCTCCCCCCCCCCCCATCACTTGCACGTAAGCACACGTTTACATGCACATATTTGTAACGTGTACACACCGACTCACACAGATACCTACACATTCATGCCAATTTTAGCAAGGCCTTTGACAGGATCCCACGAGGAGCTTCAGTTGCTCAGCATTCATATTGAGGTAGTAAATTGGTCTAGGTAAAAACCAGAGACTGGTAGTAGGTAGTAGCATCTCTGACTAGAGGCCTGTGGCTAGCGGTGTGCCAGAGTGATCAGTGTTGTTTGTCATCTGTATCAATATCAGGATGATAATGTGGTAAACTGGATCAGCAACTTTGCAGATGACACCTAGATTGGGCTGTAGTGGACAGCGAGGAAGACTGTCAAAGCTTGCAGCAGGATCTAGACCAGCTGGAAAAATGGGGTGATGAATGGCAGACGGAATTCAATGCAGACAAGTGTGAGGTGTTGCACTTTGGAGGGACCAGCTGGGGTAGGACTTGCCTGGTGAGGAGTCCGGTAGAACAGGGGAATCTGGGAATACAGATCCAGAATTCTCTGAAAGTGCGTCACAAGTCGATAGGGTCGTAATGACACATTGGACCCCATACATCAGAGCACTGAGTACAGGAGACAGAACGTAATGTTGAAGTGGAAACCAAGTATGGCGTATAATATATAGCTCTGGTCAGCTACATACAGGAAAGGTATTGATAAGATTGCACAGACACAGAGAAAATTTACAGGGATATTGCCAAGACTTGAGGATATGAGTGAAAGGGAAAGGTTGAATAGGTTAGAACTTTATTCCCTTGAGCACAGAATGGGGGAGATTTGATAGAGGTATACAAAGTTCTGAGGGGTATCGATAGAGTAAATGCAAGCAGGCTTTTTCCACTGAGATTCAGTAGGACTAGAGCTACAGGTCATAGGTTATGGGTGAAAGGTGAAATGTTTAAGGGAAGCTGGGGGTGGGGGGGGCGGATCTTCACTCGGAGGTTGCTGCGACAGTGAGATGAGCAGCCGGGATGGGAGGGGTATGGAGGGCTATAGACCAGGGGCAGGTGGATGGGGCTAGGCAGGATAAACAGTTCAGCATGGACTAGATGGACCAAAGGGCCTGATTCTGAGCTGCAGTGCTTTGAGTCGATGACACTCACACAACCTGTACATGTGCAAGGACAGTGCACGCCCGACTCTCTCCACCAGCCACTCCCTCTCTCACTAAGCCCCAAGTCACTCCCCGACCCTCTCTTAGTTTCCCGAGCCTATCCCTGCTCTTCACCCTATCTCTCTCTCTCTCTCCCCGTTCTCTCCATTCCCCTCATGCTCTCTTTCTAGGCTTGTCCTTCTCCACGCTGATATATCCGTGCCTCCCTGCCCTCTGTTCCCTTTGCCCTGCCTGCAAGTACCCCGCGCCCACTCTCTCCACCCATTCACAGCTTGGAGAGGGTGGTGGTGTGGAGAACGATCCTAACGACCATCTCTTAAACCACCACCCCCCCCTCCACCTCCGCAGTGCACAGGTTGAAGTGGGAGCTGTGCTCCAGCAAGAGGACCGCCCCGGGGGAAGGCTTGGCCAGCGGTGCGGAGCAAAGCGAGGGGGCCCCGGCGGACCCCGGAGAACCCGGCGGACAGGCAGAGGACGGAGAGGAGACGCCGGAGGGGACCGGAGATGGGGAGGAGCAGGAGAACTGGGAAGGTGAGGGAGTCTCAGGCCATGGAATATCGGTGGGACAGTTAAAGGGATGGGACATTGGTGGAACAGTTATGGGAATATGATGCCAAGGGAGGAGAGTGTTTGTGAGATTGTTTTGGGATGGTGTGTTTGTGTGTTACAGGGTTAGGATCCCGAGGCAAGGGAATGTTAGTGGGACACAGATCTCAAGGGAAGGCTATCTCAGTGGGATAGTACAGGGGTGGGAGGCCTGGGGCAGGGAATATTTCTGAGACAGTTATAGCAATGGGATCCATGAGAAAAGAAAAGCTGGAGGGACAGTAATAGGGAGACAAGTGGAAGGGAATGTTCGTGGGACAGTAGTATGGATGGGAAGACCTCAGGGAAGGGAATGTTCGTGGGACAATAAGTAGGGATGGGGGAAGGGAATGTTGGTGGGGCTGTAGTAGGAATGGGGGGATTTGGGGGAAGGGAGTTTTGGTGGGATGGTAGTAGAGATGGGGGATGTGGAGGAAGGGATTGTTGGTGAGACATTGGCAGGGATGGGGGACTGGACAGAAGTCGGGATAGGGAGACCTCGGGAAGGGAATGTTGGTGAGACAGTAAGTAGGGTTGGGGAGACCCCAGGGAAGGGAATGTTGGTAGTTATGGTAACACGCTCAAACAGCACAATACATGAAAATATGCACACAAACACACAAAATACACACACACACAACATGGGATACAGAAAAACATATAGCGGAACAAACACGCGCATTATTAAATCGGGCGGGTATCTCAGAGGTGAATTATTGAATCGGTGGGCGGGTATCTCAGAGGTGAATTATTGAATCGGTGGGCGAGTATATCAGAGGTGAATGATTGAATTGGACGGGCGGGTATATCAGGGATGAATTATTGAATCGGTGGGCGGGTATCTCAGAGCTGAATTATTGAATCGGTGGGCAGGTATCTCAGAGGTGAATGATTGAATCGGAGGACGGGTATATCAGGGATGAATTATTGAATCGGTGGGCGGGTATCTCAGAGGTAAATGATTGAATTGGACGGGCGGGTATCTCAGAGGTGAATGATTGAATTGGACGGGCGGGTATCTCAGAGGTGAATGATTGAATAGGACGGGTGGGTATATCAGAAGTGAATTATTGAATTGGACGGGCGGGTATATCAGAGGTGAATTATTGAATCGGTGGGCGGGTATATCAGAGGTGAATTATTGAATAGGACGGGCAGGTATATCAGAGGTGAATTATTGAATCTTTGGGCGGGTATATCAGGGGTGAATTATTGAATAGGACAGGCAGGTATATCAGAGGTGAATTATTGAATTGGTGGGCGGGAATATCAGGGGTGAATTATTGAATTGGACAGGCGGATATATCAGAGGTGAATTATTGAATAGGACGGGCGGGTATATCAGAGGTGAATTATTGAATCGGTGGGCGGGTATATCAGGGGTGAATTATTGAATAGGACAGGCGGGTATATCAGAGGTGAATTATTGAATTGGACGGGCGGGTATATCAGAGGTGAATTATTGAATAGGACGGGCGGGTATATCAGGGGTGAATTATTGAATTGGTGGGCGGGTATAGCAGAGGTGAATTACTGAATTGGATGGGCGGGTATCTCAGAGGTGAATTATTGAATCGGTGAGCGGGTATATCAGACGTGAATTATTGAATTGGACGGGCGGGTATATCAGAGGTGAATTATTGAATGGGACGGGCAGGTATATCAGGTGAATTATTGAATCTTTGGGCGGGTATATCAGGGGTGAATTATTGAATAGGACAGGCGGGTATATCAGAGGTGAATTATTGAATTGATGGGCGGGAATATCAGGGGTGAATTATTGAATCGGTGGGCGGGTATATCAGAGGTGAATTATTGAATAGGACAGGCGGGTATATCAGAGGTGAATTATTGAATTGGACGGGCGGGTATATCAGAGGTGAATTATTGAATAGGACGGGCGGGTATATCAGGGGTGAATTATTGAATTGGTGGGCGGGAATATCAGGGGTGAATTATTGAATCGGTGGGGGGGTATCTCAGAGGTGAATGATTGAATTGGACGGGCGGGTATCTAAGAGGTGAATGATTGAATTGGACGGGCGGGTATATCAGAGGTGAATTATTGAATAGGACGGGCGGGTATATCAGGGGTGAATTATTGAATCGGTGGGCGGGTATATCAGAGGTGAATTATTGAATCAGTGGGCGGGTATCTCAGAGGTGAATTATTGAATTGGGCGGGTATCTCAGAGGTGAATTATTGAATCAGTGGGCGGGTATCTAAGGGGTGAATTATTGAATTGGGCGGGTATCTCAGAGGTGAATTATTGAATTGGGCGGGTATCTCGGGTGAATTATTGAATTGGGCGGGTATCTCGGGTGAATTATTGAATTGGGCGGGTATCTCAGGGGTGAATTATTGAATTGGGCGGGTATATCAGAGGTGAATTATTGAATCGGTGGGCGGGTATATCAGAGGTGAATTATTGAATCGGTGGGCGGGTATCTCAGAGGTGAATTATTGAATTGGGCGGGTATCTCAGGTGAATTATTGAATTGGGTGGGTATCTCAGAGGTGAATTATTGAATTGGGCGGGTATATCAGAGGTGAATTATTGAATCGGTGGGCGGGTATCTCAGAGGTGAATTATTGAATCGGTGGGCGGGTATCTCTGAGGTGAATTATTGAATTGGGCGGGTATCTCAGAGGTGAATTATTGAATTGGATGGGTATCTCAGAGGTGAATTATTGAATTGGACGGGCGGGTATATCAGAGGTGAATTATTGAATCAGTGGGCGGGTATCTCGGGTGAATTATTGCATTGGGCGGGTATCTCAGAGGTGAATTATTGAATTGGGCGGGCGGGTATATCAGAAGTGAATTATTGAATTGGACGGGCGGGTATCTCAGAGGTGAATGATTGAATCGGTGGGCGGGTATCTCAGAGGTGAATGATTGAATCGGTGGGTGGGTATATCAGGGGTGAATGATTGAATCGGTGGGCGGGTATCTCTGAGGTGAATTATTGAATCAGTGGGCGGGTATCTCGGGTGAAATATTGAATTGGGCGGGTATCTCAGAGGTGAATTATTGAATCGGTGGGTGGGTATCTCAGAGGTGAATGATTGAATCGGTGGGCGGGTATATCAGGGGTGAATGATTGAATCGGTGGGCGGGTATCTCTGAGGTGAATTATTGAATCAGTGGGCGGGTATCTCAGGGGTGAAATATTGAATTGGGCGGGTATCTCAGAGGTGAATTATTGAATTGGGCGGGTATATCAGAGGTGAATTATTGAATTGGTGGGCGGGTATCTCAGAGGTGAATTATTGAATCGGTGGGCGGGTATCTCAGAGGTGAATTATTGAATTGGGCGGGTATCTCAGAGGTGAATTATTGAATTGGGTGGGTATCTCAGAGGTGAATTATTGAATTGGACGGGCGGGTATATCAGAGGTGAATTATTGAATCAGTGGGCGGGTATCTCGGGTGAATTATTGCATTGGGCGGGTATCTCAGAGGTGAATTATTGAATTGGGCGGGCGGGTATATCAGAAGTGAATTATTGAATTGGACGGGCGGGTATCTCAGAGGTGAATGATTGAATCGGTGGGCGGGTATCTCAGAGGTGAATGATTGAATCGGAGGACGGGTATATCAGGGATGAATTATTGAATCGGTGGGCGGGTATATCAGAGGTGAATTATTGAATAGGACGGGCAGGTATATCAGAGGTGAATTATTGAATCTTTGGGCGGGTATATCAGGGGTGAATTATTGAATTGGACAGGCGGATATATCAGAGGTGAATTATTGAATAGGACGGGCGGGTATATCAGAGGTGAATTATTGAATCGGTGGGCGGGTATATCAGGGGTGAATTATTGAATAGGACAGGCGGGTATATCAGAGGTGAATTATTGAATTGGACGGGCGGGTATATCAGAGGTGAATTATTGAATAGGACGGGCGGGTATATCAGGGGTGAATTATTGAATAGGACGGGCAGGTATATCAGAGGTGTATTATTGAATCTTTGGGCGGGTATATCAGGGGTGAATTATTGAATAGGACAGGCGGGTATATCAGAGGTGAATTATTGAATTGATGGGCGGGAATATCAGGGGTGAATTATTGAATTGGACGGGCGGGTATATCAGAGGTGAATTATTGAATAGGACGGGCGGGTATATCAGAGGTGAATTATTGAATCGGTGGGCGGGTATATCAGGGGTGAATTATTGAATAGGACAGGCGGGTATATCAGAGGTGAATTATTGAATTGGACGGGCGGGTATATCAGAGGTGAATTATTGAATAGGACGGGCGGGTATATCAGGGGTGAATTATTGAATTGGTGGGCGGGAATATCAGGGGTGAATTATTGAATCGGTGGGGGGGTATCTCAGAGGTGAATGATTGAATTGGACGTGCGGGTATCTAAGAGGTGAATGATTGAATTGGACGGGCGGGTATATCAGAGGTGAATTATTGAATAGGACGGGCGGGTATATCGGGTGAATTATTGAATCGGTGGGCGGGTATATCAGAGGTGAATTATTGAATCAGTGGGCGGGTATCTCAGAGGTGAATTATTGAATTGGGCGGGTATCTCAGAGGTGAATTATTGAATCAGTGGGCGGGTATCTAAGGGGTGAATTATTGAATTGGGCGGGTATCTCAGAGGTGAATTATTGAATTGGGCGGGTATCTCGGGTGAATTATTGAATTGGGCGGGTATCTCGGGTGAATTATTGAATTGGGCGGGTATCTCAGGGGTGAATTATTGAATTGGGCGGGTATATCAGAGGTGAATTATTGAATCGGTGGGCGGGTATATCAGAGGTGAATTATTGAATCGGTGGGCGGGTATCTAAGAGGTGAATTATTGAATTGGGCGGGTATCTCAGGTGAATTATTGAATTGGGTGGGTATCTCAGAGGTGAATTATTGAATTGGGCGGGTATATCAGAGGTGAATTATTGAATCGGTGGGCGGGTATCTCAGAGGTGAATTATTGAATCGGTGGGCGGGTATCTCTGAGGTGAATTATTGAATTGGGCGGGTATCTCAGAGGTGAATTATTGAATTGGATGGGTATCTCAGAGGTGAATTATTGAATTGGACGGGCGGGTATATCAGAGGTGAATTATTGAATCAGTGGGCGGGTATCTCGGGTGAATTATTGCATTCGGCGGGTATCTCAGAGGTGAATTATTGAATTGGGCGGGCGGGTATATCAGAAGTGAATTATTGAATTGGACGGGCGGGTATCTCAGAGGTGAATGATTGAATCGGTGGGCGGGTATCTCAGAGGTGAATGATTGAATCGGTGGGTGGGTATATCAGGGGTGAATGATTGAATCGGTGGGCGGGTATCTCTGAGGTGAATTATTGAATCAGTGGGCGGGTATCTCGGGTGAAATATTGAATTGGGCGGGTATCTCAGAGGTGAATTATTGAATCGGTGGGTGGGTATCTCAGAGGTGAATGATTGAATCGGTGGGCGGGTATATCAGGGGTGAATGATTGAATCGGTGGGCGGGTACCTCTGAGGTGAATTATTGAATCAGTGGGCGGGTATCTCAGGGGTGAAATATTGAATTGGGCGGGTATCTCAGAGGTGAATTATTGAATTGGGCGGGTATATCAGAGGTGAATTATTGAATTGGTGGGCGGGTATCTCAGAGGTGAATTATTGAATCGGTGGGCGGGTATCTCAGAGGTGAATTATTGAATTGGGCGGGTATCTCAGAGGTGAATTATTGAATTGGGTGGGTATCTCAGAGGTGAATTATTGAATTGGACGGGCGGGTATATCAGAGGTGAATTATTGAATCAGTGGGCGGGTATCTCGGGTGAATTATTGCATTGGGCGGGTATCTCAGAGGTGAATTATTGAATTGGGCGGGCGGGTATATCAGAAGTGAATTATTGAATTGGACGGGCGGGTATCTCAGAGGTGAATGATTGAATCGGTGGGCGGGTATCTCAGAGGTGAATGATTGAATCGGTGGGCGGGTATATCAGGGGTGAATGATTGAATCGGTGGGCGGGTATCTCTGAGGTGAATTATTGAATCAGTGGGCGGGTATCTCGGGTGAAATATTGAATTGGGCGAGTATCTCAGAGGTGAATTATTGAATCGGTGGGCGGGTATCTCAGAGGTGAATGATTGAATCGGTGGGCGGGTATATCAGGGGTGAATGATTGAATCGGTGGGCGGGTATCTCTGAGGTGAATTATTGAATCAGTGGGCGGGTATCTCAGGGGTGAAATATTGAATTGGGCGGGTATCTCAGAGGTGAATTATTGAATTGGGCGGGTATATCAGAGGTGAATTATTGAATTGTTGGGCGGGTATCTCAGAGGTGAATTATTGAATCGGTGGGCGGGTATCTCAGAGGTGAATTATTGAATTGGGCGGGTATCTCAGAGGTGAATTATTGAATTGGGCGGGTGGGTATATCAGAAGTGAATTATTGAATTGGACGGGCGGGTATATCAGAGGTGAATTATTGAATCGGTGGGCGGGTATATCAGAGGTGAATTATTGAATAGGACGGGCAGGTATATCAGAGGTGAATTATTGAATCTTTGGGCGGGTATATCAGGGGTGAATTATTGAATAGGACAGGCAGGTATATCAGAGGTGAATTATTGAATTGGTGGGCGGGAATATCAGGGGTGAATTATTGAATTGGACAGGCGGATATATCAGAGGTGAATTATTGAATAGGACGGGCGGGTATATCAGAGGTGAATTATTGAATCGGTGGGCGGGTATATCAGGGGTGAATTATTGAATAGGACAGGCGGGTATATCAGAGGTGAATTATTGAATTGGACGGGCGGGTATATCAGAGGTGAATTATTGAATAGGACGGGCGGGTATATCAGGGGTGAATTATTGAATTGGTGGGCGGGTATAGCAGAGGTGAATTACTGAATTGGATGGGCGGGTATCTCAGAGGTGAATTATTGAATCGGTGAGCGGGTATATCAGACGTGAATTATTGAATTGGACGGGCGGGTATATCAGAGGTGAATTATTGAATAGGACGGGCAGGTATATCAGAGGTGTATTATTGAATCTTTGGGCGGGTATATCAGGGGTGAATTATTGAATAGGACAGGCGGGTATATCAGAGGTGAATTATTGAATTGATGGGCGGGAATATCAGGGGTGAATTATTGAATTGGACGGGCGGGTATATCAGAGGTGAATTATTGAATAGGACGGGCGGGTATATCAGAGGTGAATTATTGAATCGGTGGGCGGGTATATCAGGGGTGAATTATTGAATAGGACAGGCGGGTATATCAGAGGTGAATTATTGAATTGGACGGGCGGGTATATCAGAGGTGAATTATTGAATAGGACGGGCGGGTATATCAGGGGTGAATTATTGAATCGGTGGGGGGGTATCTCAGAGGTGAATGATTGAATTGGACGTGCGGGTATCTAAGAGGTGAATGATTGAATTGGACGGGCGGGTATATCAGAGGTGAATTATTGAATAGGACGGGCGGGTATATCAGGGGTGAATTATTGAATCGGTGGGCGGGTATATCAGAGGTGAATTATTGAATCAGTGGGCGGGTATCTCAGAGGTGAATTATTGAATTGGGCGGGTATCTCAGAGGTGAATTATTGAATCAGTGGGCGGGTATCTAAGGGGTGAATTATTGAATTGGGCGGGTATCTCAGAGGTGAATTATTGAATTGGGCGGGTATCTCGGGTGAATTATTGAATTGGGCGGGTATCTCGGGTGAATTATTGAATTGGGCGGGTATCTCAGGGGTGAATTATTGAATTGGGCGGGTATATCAGAGGTGAATGATTGAATCGGTGGGCGGGTATATCAGAGGTGAATTATTGAATCGGTGGGCGGGTATCTAAGAGGTGAATTATTGAATTGGGCGGATATCTCAGGTGAATTATTGAATTGGGTGGGTATCTCAGAGGTGAATTATTGAATTGGGCGGGTATATCAGAGGTGAATTATTGAATCGGTGGGCGGGTATCTCTGAGGTGAATTATTGAATCAGTGGGCGGGTATCTCGGGTGAAATATTGAATTGGGCGAGTATCTCAGAGGTGAATTATTGAATCGGTGGGCGGGTATCTCAGAGGTGAATGATTGAATCGGTGGGCGGGTATATCAGGGGTGAATGATTGAATCGGTGGGCGGGTATCTCTGAGGTGAATTATTGAATCAGTGGGCGGGTATCTCAGGGGTGAAATATTGAATTGGGCGGGTATCTCAGAGGTGAATTATTGAATTGGGCGGGTATATCAGAGGTGAATTATTGAATTGTTGGGCGGGTATCTCAGAGGTGAATTATTGAATCGGTGGGCGGGTATCTCAGAGGTGAATTATTGAATTGGGCGGGTATCTCAGAGGTGAATTATTGAATTGGGCGGGTGGGTATATCAGAAGTGAATTATTGAATTGGACGGGCGGGTATATCAGAGGTGAATTATTGAATCGGTGGGCGGGTATATCAGAGGTGAATTATTGAATAGGACGGGCAGGTATGTCAGAGGTGAATTATTGAATCTTTGGGCGGGTATATCAGGGGTGAATTATTGAATAGGACAGGCAGGTATATCAGAGGTGAATTATTGAATTGGTGGGCGGGAATATCAGGGGTGAATTATTGAATTGGACAGGCGGATATATCAGAGGTGAATTATTGAATAGGACGGGCGGGTATATCAGAGGTGAATTATTGAATCGGTGGGCGGGTATATCAGGGGTGAATTATTGAATAGGACAGGCGGGTATATCAGAGGTGAATTATTGAATTGGACGGGCGGGTATATCAGAGGTGAATTATTGAATAGGACGGGCGGGTATATCAGGGGTGAATTATTGAATTGGTGGGCGGGTATAGCAGAGGTGAATTACTGAATTGGATGGGCGGGTATCTCAGAGGTGAATTATTGAATCGGTGAGCGGGTATATCAGACGTGAATTATTGAATTGGACGGGCGGGTATATCAGAGGTGAATTATTGAATAGGACGGGCAGGTATATCAGAGGTGTATTATTGAATCTTTGGGCGGGTATATCAGGGGTGAATTATTGAATAGGACAGGCGGGTATATCAGAGGTGAATTATTGAATTGATGGGCGGGAATATCAGGGGTGAATTATTGAATTGGACGGGCGGGTATATCAGAGGTGAATTATTGAATAGGACGGGCGGGTATATCAGAGGTGAATTATTGAATCGGTGGGCGGGTATATCAGGGGTGAATTATTGAATAGGACAGGCGGGTATATCAGAGGTGAATTATTGAATTGGACGGGCGGGTATATCAGAGGTGAATTATTGAATAGGACGGGCGGGTATATCAGGGGTGAATTATTGAATCGGTGGGGGGGTATCTCAGAGGTGAATGATTGAATTGGACGTGCGGGTATCTAAGAGGTGAATGATTGAATTGGACGGGCGGGTATATCAGAGGTGAATTATTGAATAGGACGGGCGGGTATATCAGGGGTGAATTATTGAATCGGTGGGCGGGTATATCAGAGGTGAATTATTGAATCAGTGGGCGGGTATCTCAGAGGTGAATTATTGAATTGGGCGGGTATCTCAGAGGTGAATTATTGAATCAGTGGGCGGGTATCTAAGGGGTGAATTATTGAATTGGGCGGGTATCTCAGAGGTGAATTATTGAATTGGGCGGGTATCTCGGGTGAATTATTGAATTGGGCGGGTATCTCGGGTGAATTATTGAATTGGGCGGGTATCTCAGGGGTGAATTATTGAATTGGGCGGGTATATCAGAGGTGAATGATTGAATCGGTGGGCGGGTATATCAGAGGTGAATTATTGAATCGGTGGGCGGGTATCTAAGAGGTGAATTATTGAATTGGGCGGGTATCTCAGGTGAATTATTGAATTGGGTGGGTATCTCAGAGGTGAATTATTGAATTGGGCGGGTATATCAGAGGTGAATTATTGAATCGGTGGGCGGGTATCTCAGAGGTGAATTATTGAATCGGTGGGCGGGTATCTCTGAGGTGAATTATTGAATTGGGCGGGTATCTCAGAGGTGAATTATTGAATTGGATGGGTATCTCAGAGGTGAATTATTGAATTGGACGGGCGGGTATATCAGAGGTGAATTATTGAATCAGTGGGCGGGTATCTCGGGTGAATTATTGCATTGGGCGGGTATCTCAGAGGTGAATTATTGAATTGGGCGGGCGGGTATATCAGAAGTGAATTATTGAATTGGGCGGGCGGGTATATCAGAAGTGAATTATTGAATTGGACGGGCGGGTATCTCAGAGGTGAATGATTGAAT
Organism: Hypanus sabinus; assembly: GCF_030144855.1. NCBI lineage: Eukaryota > Metazoa > Chordata > Chondrichthyes > Myliobatiformes > Dasyatidae > Hypanus > Hypanus sabinus. The sequence goes on along the minus strand of NC_082706.1, from coordinate 42,031,202 downwards.
CGGTGGGCGGGTATCTCAGAGGTGAATGATTGAATCGGTGGGTGGGTATATCAGGGGTGAATGATTGAATCGGTGGGCGGGTATGTCTGAGGTGAATTATTGAATCAGTGGGCGGGTATCTCGGGTGAAATATTGAATTGGGCGGGTATCTCAGAGGTGAATTATTGAATCGGTGGGTGGGTATCTCAGAGGTGAATGATTGAATCGGTGGGCGGGTATATCAGGGGTGAATGATTGAATCGGTGGGCGGGTACCTCTGAGGTGAATTATTGAATCAGTGGGCGGGTATCTCAGGGGTGAAATATTGAATTGGGCGGGTATCTCAGAGGTGAATTATTGAATTGGGCGGGTATATCAGAGGTGAATTATTGAATTGGTGGGCGGGTATCTCAGAGGTGAATTATTGAATCGGTGGGCGGGTATCTCAGAGGTGAATTATTGAATTGGGCGGGTATCTCAGAGGTGAATTATTGAATTGGGTGGGTATCTCAGAGGTGAATTATTGAATTGGACGGGCGGGTATATCAGAGGTGAATTATTGAATCAGTGGGCGGGTATCTCGGGTGAATTATTGCATTGGGCGGGTATCTCAGAGGTGAATTATTGAATTGGGCGGGCGGGTATATCAGAAGTGAATTATTGAATTGGACGGGCGGGTATCTCAGAGGTGAATGATTGAATCGGTGGGCGGGTATCTCAGAGGTGAATGATTGAATCGGTGGGCGGGTATATCAGGGGTGAATGATTGAATCGGTGGGCGGGTATCTCTGAGGTGAATTATTGAATCAGTGGGCGGGTATCTCGGGTGAAATATTGAATTGGGCGAGTATCTCAGAGGTGAATTATTGAATCGGTGGGCGGGTATCTCAGAGGTGAATGATTGAATCGGTGGGCGGGTATATCAGGGGTGAATGATTGAATCGGTGGGCGGGTATCTCTGAGGTGAATTATTGAATCAGTGGGCGGGTATCTCAGGGGTGAAATATTGAATTGGGCGGGTATCTCAGAGGTGAATTATTGAATTGGGCGGGTATATCAGAGGTGAATTATTGAATTGTTGGGCGGGTATCTCAGAGGTGAATTATTGAATCGGTGGGCGGGTATCTCAGAGGTGAATTATTGAATTGGGCGGGTATCTCAGAGGTGAATTATTGAATTGGGCGGGTGGGTATATCAGAAGTGAATTATTGAATTGGACGGGCGGGTATATCAGAGGTGAATTATTGAATCGGTGGGCGGGTATATCAGAGGTGAATTATTGAATAGGACGGGCAGGTATATCAGAGGTGAATTATTGAATCTTTGGGCGGGTATATCAGGGGTGAATTATTGAATAGGACAGGCAGGTATATCAGAGGTGAATTATTGAATTGGTGGGCGGGAATATCAGGGGTGAATTATTGAATTGGACAGGCGGATATATCAGAGGTGAATTATTGAATAGGACGGGTGGGTATATCAGAGGTGAATTATTGAATCGGTGGGCGGGTATATCAGGGGTGAATTATTGAATAGGACAGGCGGGTATATCAGAGGTGAATTATTGAATTGGACGGGCGGGTATATCAGAGGTGAATTATTGAATAGGACGGGCGGGTATATCAGGGGTGAATTATTGAATTGGTGGGCGGGTATAGCAGAGGTGAATTACTGAATTGGATGGGCGGGTATCTCAGAGGTGAATTATTGAATCGGTGAGCGGGTATATCAGACGTGAATTATTGAATTGGACGGGCGGGTATATCAGAGGTGAATTATTGAATAGGACGGGCAGGTATATCAGAGGTGTATTATTGAATCTTTGGGCGGGTATATCAGGGGTGAATTATTGAATAGGACAGGCGGGTATATCAGAGGTGAATTATTGAATTGATGGGCGGGAATATCAGGGGTGAATTATTGAATTGGACGGGCGGGTATATCAGAGGTGAATTATTGAATAGGACGGGCGGGTATATCAGAGGTGAATTATTGAATCGGTGGGCGGGTATATCAGGGGTGAATTATTGAATAGGACAGGCGGGTATATCAGAGGTGAATTATTGAATTGGACGGGCGGGTATATCAGAGGTGAATTATTGAATAGGACGGGCGGGTATATCAGGGGTGAATTATTGAATCGGTGGGGGGGTATCTCAGAGGTGAATGATTGAATTGGACGTTCGGGTATCTAAGAGGTGAATGATTGAATTGGACGGGCGGGTATATCAGAGGTGAATTATTGAATAGGACGGGCGGGTATATCAGGGGTGAATTATTGAATCGGTGGGCGGGTATATCAGAGGTGAATTATTGAATCAGTGGGCGGGTATCTCAGAGGTGAATTATTGAATTGGGCGGGTATCTCAGAGGTGAATTATTGAATCAGTGGGCGGGTATCTAAGGGGTGAATTATTGAATTGGGCGGGTATCTCAGAGGTGAATTATTGAATTGGGCGGGTATCTCGGGTGAATTATTGAATTGGGCGGGTATCTCGGGTGAATTATTGAATTGGGCGGGTATCTCAGGGGTGAATTATTGAATTGGGCGGGTATATCAGAGGTGAATTATTGAATCGGTGGGCGGGTATATCAGAGGTGAATTATTGAATCGGTGGGCGGGTATCTAAGAGGTGAATTATTGAATTGGGCGGGTATCTCAGGTGAATTATTGAATTGGGTGGGTATCTCAGAGGTGAATTATTGAATTGGGCGGGTATATCAGAGGTGAATTATTGAATCGGTGGGCGGGTATCTCAGAGGTGAATTATTGAATCGGTGGGCGGGTATCTCTGAGGTGAATTATTGAATTGGGCGGGTATCTCAGAGGTGAATTATTGAATTGGATGGGTATCTCAGAGGTGAATTATTGAATTGGACGGGCGGGTATATCAGAGGTGAATTATTGAATCAGTGGGCGGGTATCTCGGGTGAATTATTGCATTGGGCGGGTATCTCAGAGGTGAATTATTGAATTGGGCGGGCGGGTATATCAGAAGTGAATTATTGAATTGGGCGGGCGGGTATATCAGAAGTGAATTATTGAATTGGACGGGCGGGTATCTCAGAGGTGAATGATTGAATCGGTGGGTGGGTATATCAGGGGTGAATGATTGAATCGGTGGGCGGGTATCTCTGAGGTGAATTATTGAATCAGTGGGCGGGTATCTCCGGTGAAATATTGAATTGGGCGGGTATCTCAGAGGTGAATTATTGAATCGGTGGGTGGGTATCTCAGAGGTGAATGATTGAATCGGTGGGCGGGTATATCAGGGGTGAATGATTGAATCGGTGGGCGGGTACCTCTGAGGTGAATTATTGAATCAGTGGGCGGGTATCTCAGGGGTGAAATATTGAATTGGGCGGGTATCTCAGAGGTGAATTATTGAATTGGGCGGGTATATCAGAGGTGAATTATTGAATTGGTGGGCGGGTATCTCAGAGGTGAATTATTGAATCGGTGGGCGGGTATCTCAGAGATGAATTATTGAATTGGGCGGGTATCTCAGAGGTGAATTATTGAATTGGGTGGGTATCTCAGAGGTGAATTATTGAATTGGACGGGCGGGTATATCAGAGGTGAATTATTGAATCAGTGGGCGGGTATCTCGGGTGAATTATTGCATTGGGCGGGTATCTCAGAGGTGAATTATTGAATTGGGCGGGCGGGTATATCAGAAGTGAATTATTGAATTGGACGGGCGGGTATCTCAGAGGTGAATGATTGAATCGGTGGGCGGGTATCTCAGAGGTGAATGATTGAATCGGTGGGCGGGTATATCAGGGGTGAATGATTGAATCGGTGGGCGGGTATCTCTGAGGTGAATTATTGAATTAGTGGGCGGGTATCTCGGGTGAAATATTGAATTGGGCGAGTATCTCAGAGGTGAATTATTGAATCGGTGGGCGGGTATCTCAGAGGTGAATGATTGAATCGGTCGGCGGGTATATCAGGGGTGAATGATTGAATCGGTGGGCGGGTATCTCTGAGGTGAATTATTGAATCAGTGGGCGGGTATCTCAGGGGTGAAATATTGAATTGGGCGGGTATCTCAGAGGTGAATTATTGAATTGGGCGGGTATATCAGAGGTGAATTATTGAATTGTTGGGCGAGTATCTCAGAGGTGAATTATTGAATCGGTGGGCGGGTATCTCAGAGGTGAATTATTGAATTGGGCGGGTATCTCAGAGGTGAATTATTGAATTGGGCGGGTGGGTATATCAGAAGTGAATTATTGAATTGGACGGGCGGGTATATCAGAGGTGAATTATTGAATCGGTGGGCGGGTATATCAGAGGTGAATTATTGAATAGGACGGGCAGGTATATCAGAGGTGAATTATTGAATCTTTGGGCGGGTATATCAGGGGTGAATTATTGAATAGGACAGGCAGGTATATCAGAGGTGAATTATTGAATTGGTGGGCGGGAATATCAGGGGTGAATTATTGAATTGGACAGGCGGATATATCAGAGGTGAATTATTGAATAGGACGGGCGGGTATATCAGAGGTGAATTATTGAATCGGTGGGCGGGTATATCAGGGGTGAATTATTGAATAGGACAGGCGGGTATATCAGAGGTGAATTATTGAATTGGACGGGCGGGTATATCAGAGGTGAATTATTGAATAGGACGGGCGGGTATATCAGGGGTGAATTATTGAATTGGTGGGCGGGTATAGCAGAGGTGAATTACTGAATTGGATGGGCGGGTATCTCAGAGGTGAATTATTGAATCGGTGAGCGGGTATATCAGACGTGAATTATTGAATTGGACGGGCGGGTATATCAGAGGTGAATTATTGAATAGGACGGGCAGGTATATCAGAGGTGTATTATTGAATCTTTGGGCGGGTATATCAGGGGTGAATTATTGAATAGGACAGGCGGGTATATCAGAGGTGAATTATTGAATTGATGGGCGGGAATATCAGGGGTGAATTATTGAATTGGACGGGCGGGTATATCAGAGGTGAATTATTGAATAGGACGGGCGGGTATATCAGAGGTGAATTATTGAATCGGTGGGCGGGTATATCAGGGGTGAATTATTGAATAGGACAGGCGGGTATATCAGAGGTGAATTATTGAATTGGACGGGCGGGTATATCAGAGGTGAATTATTGAATAGGACGGGCGGGTATATCAGGGGTGAATTATTGAATCGGTGGGCGGGAATATCAGGGGTGAATTATTGAATCAGTGGGCGGGTATCTCAGAGGTGAATTATTGAATTGGGCGGGTATCTTAGAGGTGAATTATTGAATCAGTGGGCGGGTATCTAAGGGGTGAATTATTGAATTGGGCGGGTATCTCAGAGGTGAATTATTGAATTGGGCGGGTATCTCGGGTGAATTATTGAATTGGGCAGGTATCTCGGGTGAATTATTGAATTGGGCGGGTATCTCAGGGGTGAATTATTGAATTGGGCGGGTATATCAGAGGTGAATTATTGAATCGGTGGGCGGGTATATCAGAGGTGAATTATTGAATCGGTGGGCGGGTATCTCAGAGGTGAATTATTGAATTGGGCGGGTATCTCAGGTGAATTATTGAATTGGGTGGGTATCTCAGAGGTGAATTATTGAATTGGGCGGGTATATCAGAGGTGAATTATTGAATCGGTGGGCGGGTATCTCAGAGGTGAATTATTGAATCAGTGAGCGGGTATCTCTGAGGTGAATTATTGAATTGGGCGGGTATCTCAGAGGTGAATTATTGAATTGGATGGGTATCTCAGAGGTGAATTATTGAATTGGACGGGCGGGTATATCAGAGGTGAATTATTGAATCAGTGGGCGGGTATCTCGGGTGAATTATTGCATTGGGCGGGTATCTCAGAGGTGAATTATTGAATTGGGCGGGCGGGTATATCAGAAGTGAATTATTGAATTGGACGGGCGGGTATCTCAGAGGTGAATGATTGAATCGGTGGGCGGGTATCTCAGAGGTGAATGATTGAATCGGTGGGTGGGTATATCAGGGGTGAATGATTGAATCGGTGGGCGGGTATCTCTGAGGTGAATTATTGAATCAGTGGGCGGGTATCTCGGGTGAAATATTGAATTGGGCGGGTATCTCAGAGGTGAATTATTGAATCGGTGGGTGGGTATCTCAGAGGTGAATGATTGAATCGGTGGGCGGGTATATCAGGGGTGAATGATTGAATCGGTGGGCGGGTATCTCTGAGGTGAATTATTGAATCAGTGGGCGGGTATCTCAGGGGTGAAATATTGAATTGGGCGGGTATCTCAGAGGTGAATTATTGAATTGGGCGGGTATATCAGAGGTGAATTATTGAATTGGTGGGCGGGTATCTCAGAGGTGAATTATTGAATCGGTGGGCGGGTATCTCAGAGGTGAATTATTGAATTGGGCGGGTATCTCAGAGGTGAATTATTGAATTAGGTGGGTATCTCAGAGGTGAATTATTGAATTGGACGGGCGGGTATATCAGAGGTGAATTATTGAATCAGTGGGCGGGTATCTCGGGTGAATTATTGCATTGGGCGGGTATCTCAGAGGTGAATTATTGAATTGGGCGGGCGGGTATATCAGAAGTGAATTATTGAATTGGACGGGCGGGTATCTCAGAGGTGAATGATTGAATCGGTGGGCGGGTATCTCAGAGGTGAATGATTGAATCGGTGGGCGGGTATATCAGGGGTGAATGATTGAATCGGTGGGCGGGTATCTCTGAGGTGAATTATTGAATCAGTGGGCGGGTATCTCGGGTGAAATATTGAATTGGGCGAGTATCTCAGAGGTGAATTATTGAATCGGTGGGCGGGTATCTCAGAGGTGAATGATTGAATCGGTGGGCGGGTATATCAGGGGTGAATGATTGAATCGGTGGGCGGGTATCTCTGAGGTCAATTATTGAATCAGTGGGCGGGTATCTCAGGGGTGAAATATTGAATTGGGCGGGTATCTCAGAGGTGAATTATTGAATTGGGCGGGTATATCAGAGGTGAATTATTGAATTGGTGGGCGGGTATCTCAGAGGTGAATTATTGAATCGGTGGGCGGGTATCTCAGAGGTGAATTATTGAATTGGGCGGGTATCTCAGAGGTGAATTATTGAATTGGGTGGGTATCTCAGAGGTGAATTATTGAATTGGACGGGCGGGTATATCAGAAGTGAATTATTGAATTGGACGGGCGGGTATCTCAGAGGTGAATGATTGAATCGGTGGGCGGGTATCTCAGAGGTGAATGATTGAATCGGTGGGCGGGTATATCAGGGGTGAATGATTGAATCAGTGGGCGGGTATCTCTGAGGTGAATTATTGAATCAGTGGGCGGGTATCTCAGGGGTGAAATATTGAATTGGGCGGGTATCTCAGAGGTGAATTATTGAATTGGGCGGGTATATCAGAGGTGAATTATTGAATTGGACGGGCGGGTATCTCAGAGGTGAATGATTGAATCGGTGGGCGGGTATCTCAGAGGTGAATGATTGAATCAGTGGGCGGGTATATCAGGGGTGAATGATTGAATCGGTGGGCGGGTATCTCTGAGGTGAATTATTGAATCAGTGGGCGGGTATCTCAGGGGTGAAATATTGAATTGGGCGGGTATCTCAGAGGTGAATTATTGAATTGGGCGGGTATATCAGAGGTGAATTATTGAATCGGTGGGCGGGTATCTCAGAGGTGAATTATTGAATTGGACGGGCGGGTATCTCAGAGGTGAATGATTGAATCGGTGGGCGGGTATATCAGGGGTGAATGATTGAATCGGTGGGCGGGTATCTCTGAGGTGAATTATTGAATCAGTGGGCGGGTATCTCAGGGGTGAAATATTGAATTGGGCGGGTATCTCAGAGGTGAATTATTGAATTGGGCGGGTATATCAGAGGTGAATTATTGAATCGGTGGGCGGGTATCTCAGAGGTGAATTATTGAATCGGTGGGCGGGTATCTCAGAGGTGAATTATTGAATTGGGCGGGTATCTCAGAGCTGAATTATTGAATTGTGTGGGTATCTCAGAGGTGAATTATTGAATTGGACGGGCGGGTATATCAGAGGTGAATTATTGAATCAGTGGGCGGGTATCTCGGGTGAATTATTGCATTGGGCGGGTATCTCAGAGGTGAATTATTGAATTGGGCGGGCGGGTATATCAGAAGTGAATTATTGAATTGGACGGGCGGGTATCTCAGAGGTGAATGATTGAATCGGTGGGCGGGTATCTCAGAGGTGAATGATTGAATCGGTGGGCGGGTATATCAGGGGTGAATGATTGAATCGGTGGGCGGGTATCTCTGAGGTGAATTATTGAATCAGTGGGCGGGTATCTCAGGGGTGAAGTATTGAATTGGGCGGGTATCTCGGGTGAATTATTGAATTGGGCGGGTATCTCAGGGGTGAATTATTGAATTGGGCGGGTATCTCTGGGGTGAATTATTGAATTTGGCGGGTATCTCAGAGGTGAATGATTGAATTGGACGGGCGGGTATCTCAGAGGTGAATTATTGAATTGGGCGGGTATCTCGGGTGAATTATTGAATTGGGCTGGTATCTCGGGTGCATTATTGAATTGGGCGGGTATCTCGGGTGAATTATTGAATTGGGCGGGTATCTCTGGGGTGAATTATTGAATTGGGCGGGTATCTCAGAGGTGAATGATTGAATTGGACGGGCGGGTATATCAGAGGTGAATGATTGAATCGGTGGGCGGGTATATCAGGGGTGAATTATTGAATCGGTGGGCAGGTATCTCAGAGGTGAATTATTGAATTGGGCGGGTATCTCAGAGGTGAATTATTGAATTGGGTGGGTATCTCAGAGGTGAATTATTGAATTGGACGGGCGGGTATATCAGAAGTGAATTATTGAATTGGACGGGCGGGTATCTCAGAGGTGAATGATTGAATCGGTGGGCGGGTATCTCAGAGGTGAATGATTGAATCGGTGGGCGGGTATATCAGGGGTGAATGATTGAATCGGTGGGCGGGTATCTCTGAGGTGAATTATTGAATCAGTGGGCGGGTATCTCAGGGGTGAAATATTGAATTGGGCGGGTATCTCAGAGGTGAATTATTGAATTGGGCGGGTATATCAGAGGTGAATTATTGAATTGGACAGGTGGGTATCTCAGAGGTGAATGATTGAATCAGTGGGCGGGTATATCAGGGGTGAATGATTGAATCGGTGGGCGGGTATCTCTGAGGTGAATTATTGAATCAGTGGGCGGGTATCTCAGGGGTGAAATATTGAATTGGGCGGGTATCTCAGAGGTGAATTATTGAATTGGGCGGGTATATCAGAGGTGAATTATTGAATCGGTGGGCGGGTATCTCAGAGGTGAATTATTGAATTGGACGGGCGGGTATCTCAGAGGTGAATGATTGAATCGGTGGGCGGGTATATCAGGGGTGAATGATTGAATCGGTGGGCGGGTATCTCTGAGGTGAATTATTGAATCAGTGGGCGGGTATCTCAGGGGTGAAATATTGAATTGGGCGGGTATCTCAGAGGTGAATTATTGAATTGGGCGGGTATATCAGAGGTGAATTATTGAATCGGTGGGCGGGTATCTCAGAGGTGAATTATTGAATCGGTGGGCGGGTATCTCAGAGGTGAATTATTGAATTGGGCGGGTATCTCAGAGGTGAATTATTGAATTGGGTGGGTATCTCAGAGGTGAATTATTGAATTGGACGGGCGGGTATATCAGAGGTGAATTATTGAATCAGTGGGCGGGTATCTCGGGTGAATTATTGCATTGGGCGGGTATCTCAGAGGTGAATTATTGAATTGGGCGGGCGGGTATATCAGAAGTGAATTATTGAATTGGACGGGCGGGTATCTCAGAGGTGAATGATTGAATCGGTGGGCGGGTATCTCAGAGGTGAATGATTGAATCGGTGGGCGGGTATATCAGGGGTGAATGATTGAATCGGTGGGCGGGTATCTCTGAGGTGAATTATTGAATCAGTGGGCGGGTATCTCAGGGGTGAAATATTGAATTGGGCGGGTATCTCGGGTGAATTATTGAATTGCGCGGGTATCTCAGGGGTGAATTATTGAATTGGGCGGGTATCTCTGGGGTGAATTATTGAATTTGGCAGGTATCTCAGAGGTGAATGATTGAATTGGACGGGCGGGTATCTCAGAGGTGAATTATTGAATTGGGCGGGTATCTCGGGTGAATTATTGAATTGGGCTGGTATCTCGGGTGAATTATTGAATTGGGCGGGTATCTCGGGTGAATTATTGAATTGGGCGGGTATCTCTGGGGTGAATTATTGAATTGGGCGGGTATCTCAGAGGTGAATGATTGAATTGGACGGGCGGGTATATCAGAGGTGAATGATTGAATCGGTGGGCGGGTATATCAGGGGTGAATTATTGAATCGGTGGGCAGGTATCTCAGAGGTGAATGATTGAAACGGAGGACGGGTATATCAGAGGTGAATGATTGAATCGGTGGGCGGGTATCTCAGAGGTGAATTATTGAATCGGTGGGCGGGTATCTCAGGGGTGAATTATTGAATCGGTGGGCGGGTATCTCAGGGGTGAATTATTGAATCGGTGGGCGGGTATAGCAGAGGTGAATTACTGAATTGGATGGGCGGGTATCTCAGACGTGAACTATTGAATTGGACGGGCGGGTATATCAGAGGTGAATGATTGAATTGGGAGGGCGGGTATCTCAGAGGTGAATTATTGAATCGGTGGGCGGGTATATCAGAGGTGAATTATTGACTAGGACGGGCAGGTATATCAGAGGTGAATTATTGAATCTTTGGGCGGGTATATCAGGGGTGAATTATTGAATTGGACGGGCGGGTATATCAGAGGTGAATTATTGAATAGGACGGGCGGGTATATCAGAGGTGAATTATTGAATCGGTGTGCGGGTATATCAGGGGTGAATTATTGAATAGGACAGGCGGGTATATCAGAGGTGAATTATTGAATTGGACGGGCGGTTATATCAGAGGTGAATTATTGAATAGGACGGGCGGGTATATCAGGGGTGAATAATTGAATTGGTGGGCGGGTATAGCAGAGGTGAATTACTGAATTGGATGGGCGGGTATCTCAGAGGTGAATTATTGAATCGGTGAGCGGGTATATCAGACGTGAATTATTGAATTGGACGGGCGGGTATCTCAGAGGTGAATTATTGAATCGGTGGACGGGTATATCAGAGGTGAATTATTGAATAGGACGGGCAGGTATATCAGAGGTGAATTATTGAATCTTTGGGCGGGTATATCAGGGGTGAATTATTGAATAGGACAGGCGGGTATATCAGAGGTGAATTATTGAATTGGTGGGCGGGAATATCAGGGGTGAATTATTGAATTGGACGGGCAGCTATATCAGAGGTGAATTATTGAATAGGACGGGCGGGCATATCAGAGGTGAATTATTGAATCGGTGGGCGGGTATATCAGGGGTGAATTATTGAATAGGGCAGGCGGGTATATCAGAGGTGAATTATTGAATCGGTGGGCGGGTATATCAGAGGTGAATTATTGAATAGGACGGGCAGGTATATCAGAGGTGAATTATTGAATCTTTGGGCGGGTATATCAGGGGTGAATTATTGAATAGGACAGGCGGGTATATCAGAGGTGAATTATTGAATTGATGGGCGGGAATATCAGGGGTGAATTATTGAATTGGACGGGCGGGTATATCAGAGGTGAATTATTGAATAGGACGGGCGGGTATATCAGAGGTGAATTATTGAATCGGTGGGCGGGTATATCAGGGGTGAATTATTGAATAGGACAGGCGGGTATATCAGAGGTGAATTATTGAATTGGACGGGCGGGTATATCAGAGGTGAATTATTGAATAGGACCGGCGGGTATACCAGGGGTGAATTATTGAATTGGTGGGCGGGAATATCAGGGGTGAATTATTGAATCGGTGGGGGAGTATCTCAGAGGTGAATTATTGAATCTTTGGGCGGGTATATCAGGGGTGAATTATTGAATAGGACAGGCGGGTATATCAGAGGTGAATTATTGAATAGGACGGGCGGGTATATCAGGGGTGAATTATTGAATTGGTGGGCGGGAATATCAGGGGTGAATTATTGAATCGGTGGGGGGGTATCTCAGAGGTGAATGATTGAATTGGACGGGCGGGTATCTCAGAGGTGAATGATTGAATTGGACGGGCGGGTATATCAGAGGTGAATTATTGAATAGGACGGGCGGGTATATCGGGTGAATTATTGAATCGGTGGGCGGGTATATCAGAGGTGAATTATTGAATCGGTGGGCGTGTATCTCAGAGGTGAATTATTGAATTGGGCGGGTATCTCAGAGGTGAATTATTGAATTGGGCGGGTATCTCAGAGGTGAATTATTGAATCAGTGGGCGGGTATCTAAGGGGTGAATTATTGAATTGGGCGGGTATCTCAGGTGAATTATTGAATTGGGCGGGTATCTCGGGTGAATTTTTGAATTGGGCGGGTATCTCGGGTGAATTATTGAATCAGTGGGCGGGTATCTCAGGGGTGAATTATTGAATTGGGCGGGTATCTCAGGGGTGAATTATTGAATTGGGCGGGTATATCAGAGGTGAATTATTGAATCGGTGGGCGGGTATCTCAGAGGTGAATTATTGAATCGGTGGGCGGGTATCTCAGAGGTGAATTATTGAATTGGGCGGGTATCTCAGAGGTGAATTATTGAATTGGACGGGCGGGTATCTCAGAGGTGAATTATTGAATTGGACGGGCGGGTATATCAGAGGTGAATTATTGAATCAGTGGGCGGGTATCTCGGGTGAATTATTGCATTGGGCGGGTATCTCAGAGGTGAATTATTGAATTGGGCGGGCGGGTATATCAGGGGTGAATTATTGAATTGGGCGGGCGGGTATATCAGAAGTGAATTATTGAATTGGATGGGCGGGTATCTCAGAGGTGAATGATTGAATCGGTGGGCGGGTATATCAGAGGTGAAATATTGAATTGGGCGGGTATCTCAGAGGTGAATGATTGAATCGGTGGGCGGGTATCTCTGAGATGAATTATTGAATCAGTGGGCGGGTATCTCAGGGGTGAAATATTGAATTGGGCGGGTATCTCAGAGGTGAATTATTGAATTGGGCGGGTATCTCGGGTGAATTATTGAATTGGGCGGGTATCTCAGGGGTGAATTATTGAATTGGGCGGGTATTTCAGAGGTGAATTATTGAATCGGTGGGCGGGTATATCAGAGGTGAATTATTGAATCGGTGGGCGGGTATCTCAGAGGTGAATGATTGAATCGGTGGGCGGGTATCTCAGAGGTGAATGATTGAATCGGTGGGCGGGTATCTCTGAGGTGAATTATTGAATCAGTGGGCGGGTATCTCGGGTGAAATATTGAATTGGGCGGGTATCTCAGAGGTGAATTATTGAATTGGGCGGTTATCTCGGGTGAATTATTGAATTGGGCGGGTATCTCAGGGGTGAATTATTGAATTGGGCGGGTATCTCTGGGGTGAATTATTGAATTGGGTGCGTATATCAGAGGTGAATTATTGAATCAGTGGGCGGGTATCTCGGGTGAATTATTGCATTGGGCGGGTATCTCAGAGGTGAATTATTGAATTGGGCGGGCGGGTATATCAGAAGTGAATGATTGAATCGGTGGGCGGGTATATCAGAGGTGAATGATTGAATCAGTTGGCGGGTATCTCGGGTGAATTATTGCATTGGGCAGGTATCTCAGAGGTGAATGATTGAATTGGGAGGGCGGGTATCTCAGAGGTGAATGATTGAATCGGTGGGCGGGTATATCAGGGGTGAATGATTGAATCGGTGGGCGGGTATCTCTGAGGTGAATTATTGAATTGGGCGGGTATCTCGGGTGAATTATTGAATTGGGCGGGTATCTCAGGGGTGAATTATTGAATTGGGCGGGTATCTCTGGGGTGAATTATTGAATTGGGCGGGTATCTCAGAGGTGAATGATTGAATTGGACGGGCGGGTATATCAGGGGTGAATTATTGAATTGGGCGGGTATCTCGGGTGAATTATTGAATTGGGCGGGTATCTCTGGGGTGAATTATTGAATTGGGCGGGTATCTCAGAGGTGAATGATTGAATTGGACGGGCGGGTATATCAGGGGTGAATTATTGAATCAGTGGGCGGGTATCTCAGGGGTGAATTATTGAATCAGTGGGCGGGTATCTCAGGGGTGAATTATTGAATTGGACGGGCGGGTATATCGGAGGTGAATGATTGAATTGGTGGGCGGGTATCTCGGGTGAATTATTGAATTGGGTGGGTATCTCAGAGGTGAATTATTGAATTGGACGGGCGGGTATATCAGGGGTGAGTTATTGAATCAGTGGGCAGGTATCTCAGGGGTGAATTATTGAATTGGGCGGGTATCTCAGAGGTGAATTATTGAATCGGTGGGCGGGTATCTCAGAGGTGAATTATTGAATTGGACGGGCGGGTATATCGGAGGTGAATGATTGAATTGGTGGGCGGGTATCTCGGGTGAAATATTGAATTAGGTGGGTATCTCAGAGGTGAATTATTGAATTGGATGGGCGGGTATATCAGAGGTGAATTATTGAATCGGTGGGCGGGTATATCAGGGGTGAATTATTGAATAGGACAGGCGGGTATATCAGAGGTGAATTATTGAATTGGACGGGCGGGTATATCAGAGGTGAATTATTGAATAGGACGGGCGGGTATATCAGGGGTGAATTATTGAATTGGTGGGCGGGAATATCAGGGGTGAATTATTGAATCGGTGGGGGGGTATCTCAGAGGTGAATGATTGAATTGGACGGGCGGGTATCTAAGAGGTGAATGATTGAATTGGACGGGCGGGTATATCAGAGGTGAATTATTGAATAGGACGGGCGGGTATATCAGGGGTGAATTATTGAATCGGTGGGCGGGTATATCAGAGGTGAATTATTGAATCAGTGGGCGGGTATCTCAGAGGTGAATTATTGAATTGGGCGGGTATCTTAGAGGTGAATTATTGAATCAGTGGGCGGGTATCTAAGGGGTGAATTATTGAATTGGGCGGGTATCTCAGAGGTGAATTATTGAATTGGGCGGGTATCTCGGGTGAATTATTGAATTGGGCAGGTATCTCGGGTGAATTATTGAATTGGGCGGGTATCTCAGGGGTGAATTATTGAATTGGGCGGGTATATCAGAGGTGAATTATTGAATCGGTGGGCGGGTATATCAGAGGTGAATTATTGAATCGGTGGGCGGGTATCTCAGAGGTGAATTATTGAATTGGGCGGGTATCTCAGGTGAATTATTGAATTGGGTGGGTATCTCAGAGGTGAATTATTGAATTGGGCGGGTATATCAGAGGTGAATTATTGAATCGGTGGGCGGGTATCTCAGAGGTGAATTATTGAATCAGTGAGCGGGTATCTCTGAGGTGAATTATTGAATTGGGCGGGTATCTCAGAGGTGAATTATTGAATTGGATGGGTATCTCAGAGGTGAATTATTGAATTGGACGGGCGGGTATATCAGAGGTGAATTATTGAATCAGTGGGCGGGTATCTCGGGTGAATTATTGCATTGGGCGGGTATCTCAGAGGTGAATTATTGAATTGGGCGGGCGGGTATATCAGAAGTGAATTATTGAATTGGACGGGCGGGTATCTCAGAGGTGAATGATTGAATCGGTGGGCGGGTATCTCAGAGGTGAATGATTGAATCGGTGGGTGGGTATATCAGGGGTGAATGATTGAATCGGTGGGCGGGTATCTCTGAGGTGAATTATTGAATCAGTGGGCGGGTATCTCGGGTGAAATATTGAATTGGGCGGGTATCTCAGAGGTGAATTATTGAATCAGTGGGCGGGTATCTAAGGGGTGAATTATTGAATTGGGCGGGTATCTCAGAGGTGAATTATTGAATTGGGCGGGTATCTCGGGTGAATTATTGAATTGGGCAGGTATCTCGGGTGAATTATTGAATTGGGCGGGTATCTCAGGGGTGAATTATTGAATTGGGCGGGTATATCAGAGGTGAATTATTGAATTGGGCGGGTATCTCGGGTGAATTATTGAATTGGGCAGGTATCTCGGGTGAATTATTGAATTGGGCGGGTATCTCAGGGGTGAATTATTGAATTGGGCGGGTATATCAGAGGTGAATTATTGAATCGGTGGGCGGGTATATCAGAGGTGAATTATTGAATCGGTGGGCGGGTATCTCAGAGGTGAATTATTGAATTGGGCGGGTATCTCAGGTGAATTATTGAATTGGGTGGGTATCTCAGAGGTGAATTATTGAATTGGGCGGGTATATCAGAGGTGAATTATTGAATCGGTGGGCGGGTATCTCAGAGGTGAATTATTGAATCAGTGAGCGGGTATCTCTGAGGTGAATTATTGAATTGGGCGGGTATCTCAGAGGTGAATTATTGAATTGGATGGGTATCTCAGAGGTGAATTATTGAATTGGACGGGCGGGTATATCAGAGGTGAATTATTGAATCAGTGGGCGGGTATCTCGGGTGAATTATTGCATTGGGCGGGTATCTCAGAGGTGAATTATTGAATTGGGCGGGCGGGTATATCAGAAGTGAATTATTGAATTGGACGGGCGGGTATCTCAGAGGTGAATGATTGAATCGGTGGGCGGGTATCTCAGAGGTGAATGATTGAATCGGTGGGTGGGTATATCAGGGGTGAATGATTGAATCGGTGGGCGGGTATCTCTGAGGTGAATTATTGAATCAGTGGGCGGGTATCTCGGGTGAAATATTGAATTGGGCGGGTATCTCAGAGGTGAATTATTGAATCGGTGGGTGGGTATCTCAGAGGTGAATTATTGAATTGGGCGGGCGGGTATATCAGAAGTGAATTATTGAATTGGATGGGCGGGTATCTCAGAGGTGAATGATTGAATCGGTGGGCGGGTATATCAGAGGTGAAATATTGAATTGGGCGGGTATCTCAGAGGTGAATGATTGAATCGGTGGGCGGGTATCTCTGAGATGAATTATTGAATCAGTGGGCGGGTATCTCAGGGGTGAAATATTGAATTGGGCGGGTATCTCAGAGGTGAATTATTGAATTGGGCGGGTATCTCGGGTGAATTATTGAATTGGGCGGGTATCTCAGGGGTGAATTATTGAATTGGGCGGGTATTTCAGAGGTGAATTATTGAATCGGTGGGCGGGTATATCAGAGGTGAATTATTGAATCGGTGGGCGGGTATCTCAGAGGTGAATGATTGAATCGGTGGGCGGGTATCTCAGAGGTGAATGATTGAATCGGTGGGCGGGTATCTCTGAGGTGAATTATTGAATCAGTGGGCGGGTATCTCGGGTGAAATATTGAATTGGGCGGGTATCTCAGAGGTGAATTATTGAATTGGGCGGTTATCTCGGGTGAATTATTGAATTGGGCGGGTATCTCAGGGGTGAATTATTGAATTGGGCGGGTATCTCTGGGGTGAATTATTGAATTGGGTGCGTATATCAGAGGTGAATTATTGAATCAGTGGGCGGGTATCTCGGGTGAATTATTGCATTGGGCGGGTATCTCAGAGGTGAATTATTGAATTGGGCGGGCGGGTATATCAGAAGTGAATGATTGAATCGGTGGGCGGGTATATCAGAGGTGAATGATTGAATCAGTTGGCGGGTATCTCGGGTGAATTATTGCATTGGGCAGGTATCTCAGAGGTGAATGATTGAATTGGGAGGGCGGGTATCTCAGAGGTGAATGATTGAATCGGTGGGCGGGTATATCAGGGGTGAATGATTGAATCGGTGGGCGGGTATCTCTGAGGTGAATTATTGAATTGGGCGGGTATCTCGGGTGAATTATTGAATTGGGCGGGTATCTCAGGGGTGAATTATTGAATTGGGCGGGTATCTCTGGGGTGAATTATTGAATTGGGCGGGTATCTCAGAGGTGAATGATTGAATTGGACGGGCGGGTATATCAGGGGTGAATTATTGAATTGGGCGGGTATCTCGGGTGAATTATTGAATTGGGCGGGTATCTCTGGGGTGAATTATTGAATTGGGCGGGTATCTCAGAGGTGAATGATTGAATTGGACGGGCGGGTATATCAGGGGTGAATTATTGAATCAGTGGGCGGGTATCTCAGGGGTGAATTATTGAATCAGTGGGCGGGTATCTCAGGGGTGAATTATTGAATTGGACGGGCGGGTATATCGGAGGTGAATGATTGAATTGGTGGGCGGGTATCTCGGGTGAATTATTGAATTGGGTGGGTATCTCAGAGGTGAATTATTGAATTGGACGGGCGGGTATATCAGGGGTGAGTTATTGAATCAGTGGGCAGGTATCTCAGGGGTGAATTATTGAATTGGGCGGGTATCTCAGAGGTGAATTATTGAATCGGTGGGCGGGTATCTCAGAGGTGAATTATTGAATTGGACGGGCGGGTATATCGGAGGTGAATGATTGAATTGGTGGGCGGGTATCTCGGGTGAAATATTGAATTAGGTGGGTATCTCAGAGGTGAATTATTGAATTGGATGGGCGGGTATATCAGAGGTGAATTATTGAATCGGTGGGCGGGTATATCAGGGGTGAATTATTGAATAGGACAGGCGGGTATATCAGAGGTGAATTATTGAATTGGACGGGCGGGTATATCAGAGGTGAATTATTGAATAGGACGGGCGGGTATATCAGGGGTGAATTATTGAATTGGTGGGCGGGAATATCAGGGGTGAATTATTGAATCGGTGGGGGGGTATCTCAGAGGTGAATGATTGAATTGGACGGGCGGGTATCTAAGAGGTGAATGATTGAATTGGACGGGCGGGTATATCAGAGGTGAATTATTGAATAGGACGGGCGGGTATATCAGGGGTGAATTATTGAATCGGTGGGCGGGTATATCAGAGGTGAATTATTGAATCAGTGGGCGGGTATCTCAGAGGTGAATTATTGAATTGGGCGGGTATCTTAGAGGTGAATTATTGAATCAGTGGGCGGGTATCTAAGGGGTGAATTATTGAATTGGGCGGGTATCTCAGAGGTGAATTATTGAATTGGGCGGGTATCTCGGGTGAATTATTGAATTGGGCAGGTATCTCGGGTGAATTATTGAATTGGGCGGGTATCTCAGGGGTGAATTATTGAATTGGGCGGGTATATCAGAGGTGAATTATTGAATCGGTGGGCGGGTATATCAGAGGTGAATTATTGAATCGGTGGGCGGGTATCTCAGAGGTGAATTATTGAATTGGGCGGGTATCTCAGGTGAATTATTGAATTGGGTGGGTATCTCAGAGGTGAATTATTGAATTGGGCGGGTATATCAGAGGTGAATTATTGAATCGGTGGGCGGGTATCTCAGAGGTGAATTATTGAATCAGTGAGCGGGTATCTCTGAGGTGAATTATTGAATTGGGCGGGTATCTCAGAGGTGAATTATTGAATTGGATGGGTATCTCAGAGGTGAATTATTGAATTGGACGGGCGGGTATATCAGAGGTGAATTATTGAATCAGTGGGCGGGTATCTCGGGTGAATTATTGCATTGGGCGGGTATCTCAGAGGTGAATTATTGAATTGGGCGGGCGGGTATATCAGAAGTGAATTATTGAATTGGACGGGCGGGTATCTCAGAGGTGAATGATTGAATCGGTGGGCGGGTATCTCAGAGGTGAATGATTGAATCGGTGGGTGGGTATATCAGGGGTGAATGATTGAATCGGTGGGCGGGTATCTCTGAGGTGAATTATTGAATCAGTGGGCGGGTATCTCGGGTGAAATATTGAATTGGGCGGGTATCTCAGAGGTGAATTATTGAATCAGTGGGCGGGTATCTAAGGGGTGAATTATTGAATTGGGCGGGTATCTCAGAGGTGAATTATTGAATTGGGCGGGTATCTCGGGTGAATTATTGAATTGGGCAGGTATCTCGGGTGAATTATTGAATTGGGCGGGTATCTCAGGGGTGAATTATTGAATTGGGCGGGTATATCAGAGGTGAATTATTGAATTGGGCGGGTATCTCGGGTGAATTATTGAATTGGGCAGGTATCTCGGGTGAATTATTGAATTGGGCGGGTATCTCAGGGGTGAATTATTGAATTGGGCGGGTATATCAGAGGTGAATTATTGAATCGGTGGGCGGGTATATCAGAGGTGAATTATTGAATCGGTGGGCGGGTATCTCAGAGGTGAATTATTGAATTGGGCGGGTATCTCAGGTGAATTATTGAATTGGGTGGGTATCTCAGAGGTGAATTATTGAATTGGGCGGGTATATCAGAGGTGAATTATTGAATCGGTGGGCGGGTATCTCAGAGGTGAATTATTGAATCAGTGAGCGGGTATCTCTGAGGTGAATTATTGAATTGGGCGGGTATCTCAGAGGTGAATTATTGAATTGGATGGGTATCTCAGAGGTGAATTATTGAATTGGACGGGCGGGTATATCAGAGGTGAATTATTGAATCAGTGGGCGGGTATCTCGGGTGAATTATTGCATTGGGCGGGTATCTCAGAGGTGAATTATTGAATTGGGCGGGCGGGTATATCAGAAGTGAATTATTGAATTGGACGGGCGGGTATCTCAGAGGTGAATGATTGAATCGGTGGGCGGGTATCTCAGAGGTGAATGATTGAATCGGTGGGTGGGTATATCAGGGGTGAATGATTGAATCGGTGGGCGGGTATCTCTGAGGTGAATTATTGAATCAGTGGGCGGGTATCTCGGGTGAAATATTGAATTGGGCGGGTATCTCAGAGGTGAATTATTGAATCGGTGGGTGGGTATCTCAGAGGTGAATGATTGAATCGGTGGGCGGGTATATCAGGGGTGAATGATTGAATCGGTGGGCGGGTATCTCTGAGGTGAATTATTGAATCAGTGGGCGGGTATCTCAGGGGTGAAATATTGAATTGGGCGGGTATCTCAGAGGTGAATTATTGAATTGGGCGGGTATATCAGAGGTGAATTATTGAATTGGTGGGCGGGTATCTCAGAGGTGAATTATTGAATCGGTGGGCGGGTATCTCAGAGGTGAATTATTGAATTGGGCGGGTATCTCAGAGGTGAATTATTGAATTGGGTGGGTATCTCAGAGGTGAATTATTGAATTGGACGGGCGGGTATATCAGAGGTGAATTATTGAATCAGTGGGCGGGTATCTCGGGTGAATTATTGCATTGGGCGGGTATCTCAGAGGTGAATTAATGAATTGGGCGGGCGGGTATATCAGAAGTGAATTATTGAATTGGACGGGCGGGTATCTCAGAGGTGAATGATTGAATCGGTGGGCGGGTATCTCAGAGGTGAATGATTGAATCGGTGGGCGGGTATATCAGGGGTGAATGATTGAATCGGTGGGCGGGTATCTCTGAGGTGAATTATTGAATCAGTGGGCGGGTATCTCGGGTGAAATATTGAATTGGGCGAGTATCTCAGAGGTGAATTATTGAATCGGTGGGCGGGTATCTCAGAGGTGAATGATTGAATCGGTGGGCGGGTATATCAGGGGTGAATGATTGAATCGGTGGGCGGGTATCTCTGAGGTGAATTATTGAATCAGTGGGCGGGTATCTCAGGGGTGAAATATTGAATTGGGCGGGTATCTCAGAGGTGAATTATTGAATTGGGCGGGTATATCAGAGGTGAATTATTGAATTGGTGGGCGGGTATCTCAGAGGTGAATTATTGAATCGGTGGGCGGGTATCTCAGAGGTGAATTATTGAATTGGGCGGGTATCTCAGAGGTGAATTATTGAATTGGGTGGGTATCTCAGAGGTGAATTATTGAATTGGACGGGCGGGTATATCAGAAGTGAATTATTGAATTGGACGGGCGGGTATCTCAGAGGTGAATGATTGAATCGGTGGGCGGGTATCTCAGAGGTGAATGATTGAATCGGTGGGCGGGTATATCAGGGGTGAATGATTGAATCAGTGGGCGGGTATCTCTGAGGTGAATTATTGAATCAGTGGGCGGGTATCTCAGGGGTGAAATATTGAATTGGGCGGGTATCTCAGAGGTGAATTATTGAATTGGGCGGGTATATCAGAGGTGAATTATTGAATTGGACGGGCGGGTATCTCAGAGGTGAATGATTGAATCGGTGGGCGGGTATCTCAGAGGTGAATGATTGAATCAGTGGGCGGGTATATCAGGGGTGAATGATTGAATCGGTGGGCGGGTATCTCTGAGGTGAATTATTGAATCAGTGGGCGGGTATCTCAGGGGTGAAATATTGAATTGGGCGGGTATCTCAGAGGTGAATTATTGAATTGGGCGGGTATATCAGAGGTGAATTATTGAATCGGTGGGCGGGTATCTCAGAGGTGAATTATTGAATTGGACGGGCGGGTATCTCAGAGGTGAATGATTGAATCGGTGGGCGGGTATATCAGGGGTGAATGATTGAATCGGTGGGCGGGTATCTCTGAGGTGAATTATTGAATCAGTGGGCGGGTATCTCAGGGGTGAAATATTGAATTGGGCGGGTATCTCAGAGGTGAATTATTGAATTGGGCGGGTATATCAGAGGTGAATTATTGAATCGGTGGGCGGGTATCTCAGAGGTGAATTATTGAATCGGTGGGCGGGTATCTCAGAGGTGAATTATTGAATTGGGCGGGTATCTCAGAGCTGAATTATTGAATTGTGTGGGTATCTCAGAGGTGAATTATTGAATTGGACGGGCGGGTATATCAGAGGTGAATTATTGAATCAGTGGGCGGGTATCTCGGGTGAATTATTGCATTGGGCGGGTATCTCAGAGGTGAATTATTGAATTGGGCGGGCGGGTATATCAGAAGTGAATTATTGAATTGGACGGGCGGGTATCTCAGAGGTGAATGATTGAATCGGTGGGCGGGTATCTCAGAGGTGAATGATTGAATCGGTGGGCGGGTATATCAGGGGTGAATGATTGAATCGGTGGGCGGGTATCTCTGAGGTGAATTATTGAATCAGTGGGCGGGTATCTCAGGGGTGAAGTATTGAATTGGGCGGGTATCTCGGGTGAATTATTGAATTGGGCGGGTATCTCAGGGGTGAATTATTGAATTGGGCGGGTATCTCTGGGGTGAATTATTGAATTTGGCGGGTATCTCAGAGGTGAATGATTGAATTGGACGGGCGGGTATCTCAGAGGTGAATTATTGAATTGGGCGGGTATCTCGGGTGAATTATTGAATTGGGCTGGTATCTCGGGTGCATTATTGAATTGGGCGGGTATCTCGGGTGAATTATTGAATTGGGCGGGTATCTCTGGGGTGAATTATTGAATTGGGCGGGTATCTCAGAGGTGAATGATTGAATTGGACGGGCGGGTATATCAGAGGTGAATGATTGAATCGGTGGGCGGGTATATCAGGGGTGAATTATTGAATCGGTGGGCAGGTATCTCAGAGGTGAATTATTGAATTGGGCGGGTATCTCAGAGGTGAATTATTGAATTGGGTGGGTATCTCAGAGGTGAATTATTGAATTGGACGGGCGGGTATATCAGAAGTGAATTATTGAATTGGACGGGCGGGTATCTCAGAGGTGAATGATTGAATCGGTGGGCGGGTATCTCAGAGGTGAATGATTGAATCGGTGGGCGGGTATATCAGGGGTGAATGATTGAATCGGTGGGCGGGTATCTCTGAGGTGAATTATTGAATCAGTGGGCGGGTATCTCAGGGGTGAAATATTGAATTGGGCGGGTATCTCAGAGGTGAATTATTGAATTGGGCGGGTATATCAGAGGTGAATTATTGAATTGGACAGGTGGGTATCTCAGAGGTGAATGATTGAATCAGTGGGCGGGTATATCAGGGGTGAATGATTGAATCGGTGGGCGGGTATCTCTGAGGTGAATTATTGAATCAGTGGGCGGGTATCTCAGGGGTGAAATATTGAATTGGGCGGGTATCTCAGAGGTGAATTATTGAATTGGGCGGGTATATCAGAGGTGAATTATTGAATCGGTGGGCGGGTATCTCAGAGGTGAATTATTGAATTGGACGGGCGGGTATCTCAGAGGTGAATGATTGAATCGGTGGGCGGGTATATCAGGGGTGAATGATTGAATCGGTGGGCGGGTATCTCTGAGGTGAATTATTGAATCGGTGGGCGGGTATCTCAGGGGTGAAATATTGAATTGGGCGGGTATCTCAGAGGTGAATTATTGAATTGGGCGGGTATATCAGAGGTGAATTATTGAATCGGTGGGCGGGTATCTCAGAGGTGAATTATTGAATCGGTGGGCGGGTATCTCAGAGGTGAATTATTGAATTGGGCGGGTATCTCAGAGGTGAATTATTGAATTGGGTGGGTATCTCAGAGGTGAATTATTGAATTGGACGGGCGGGTATATCAGAGGTGAATTATTGAATCAGTGGGCGGGTATCTCGGGTGAATTATTGCATTGGGCGGGTATCTCAGAGGTGAATGATTGAATCGGTGGGCGGGTATCTCAGAGGTGAATGATTGAATCGGTGGGCGGGTATATCAGGGGTGAATGATTGAATCGGTGGGCGGGTATCTCTGAGGTGAATTATTGAATCAGTGGGCGGGTATCTCAGGGGTGAAATATTGAATTGGGCGGGTATCTCGGGTGAATTATTGAATTGGGCGGGTATCTCAGGGGTGAATTATTGAATTGGGCGGGTATCTCTGGGGTGAATTATTGAATTTGGCAGGTATCTCAGAGGTGAATGATTGAATTGGACGGGCGGGTATCTCAGAGGTGAATTATTGAATTGGGCGGGTATCTCGGGTGAATTATTGAATTGGGCTGGTATCTCGGGTGAATTATTGAATTGGGCGGGTATCTCGGGTGAATTATTGAATTGGGCGGGTATCTCTGGGGTGAATTATTGAATTGGGCGGGTATCTCAGAGGTGAATGATTGAATTGGACGGGCGGGTATATCAGAGGTGAATGATTGAATCGGTGGGCGGGTATATCAGGGGTGAATTATTGAATCGGTGGGCAGGTATCTCAGAGGTGAATGATTGAAACGGAGGACGGGTATATCAGAGGTGAATGATTGAATCGGTGGGCGGGTATCTCAGAGGTGAATTATTGAATCGGTGGGCGGGTATCTCAGGGGTGAATTATTGAATCGGTGGGCGGGTATCTCAGGGGTGAATTATTGAATCGGTGGGCGGGTATAGCAGAGGTGAATTACTGAATTGGATGGGCGGGTATCTCAGACGTGAACTATTGAATTGGACGGGCGGGTATATCAGAGGTGAATGATTGAATTGGGAGGGCGGGTATCTCAGAGGTGAATTATTGAATCGGTGGGCGGGTATATCAGAGGTGAATTATTGAATAGGACGGGCAGGTATATCAGAGGTGAATTATTGAATCTTTGGGCGGGTATATCAGGGGTGAATTATTGAATTGGACGGGCGGGTATATCAGAGGTGAATTATTGAATAGGACGGGCGGGTATATCAGAGGTGAATTATTGAATCGGTGTGCGGGTATATCAGGGGTGAATTATTGAATAGGACAGGCGGGTATATCAGAGGTGAATTATTGAATTGGACGGGCGGTTATATCAGAGGTGAATTATTGAATAGGACGGGCGGGTATATCAGGGGTGAATAATTGAATTGGTGGGCGGGTATAGCAGAGGTGAATTACTGAATTGGATGGGCGGGTATCTCAGAGGTGAATTATTGAATCGGTGAGCGGGTATATCAGACGTGAATTATTGAATTGGACGGGCGGGTATCTCAGAGGTGAATTATTGAATCGGTGGACGGGTATATCAGAGGTGAATTATTGAATAGGACGGGCAGGTATATCAGAGGTGAATTATTGAATCTTTGGGCGGGTATATCAGGGGTGAATTATTGAATAGGACAGGCGGGTATATCAGAGGTGAATTATTGAATTGGTGGGCGGGAATATCAGGGGTGAATTATTGAATTGGACGGGCAGCTATATCAGAGGTGAATTATTGAATAGGACGGGCGGGCATATCAGAGGTGAATTATTGAATCGGTGGGCGGGTATATCAGGGGTGAATTATTGAATAGGGCAGGCGGGTATATCAGAGGTGAATTATTGAATCGGTGGGCGGGTATATCAGAGGTGAATTATTGAATAGGACGGGCAGGTATATCAGAGGTGAATTATTGAATCTTTGGGCGGGTATATCAGGGGTGAATTATTGAATAGGACAGGCGGGTATATCAGAGGTGAATTATTGAATTGATGGGCGGGAATATCAGGGGTGAATTATTGAATTGGACGGGCGGGTATATCAGAGGTGAATTATTGAATAGGACGGGCGGGTATATCAGAGGTGAATTATTGAATCGGTGGGCGGGTATATCAGGGGTGAATTATTGAATAGGACAGGCGGGTATATCAGAGGTGAATTATTGAATTGGACGGGCGGGTATATCAGAGGTGAATTATTGAATAGGACCGGCGGGTATACCAGGGGTGAATTATTGAATTGGTGGGCGGGAATATCAGGGGTGAATTATTGAATCGGTGGGGGAGTATCTCAGAGGTGAATTATTGAATCTTTGGGCGGGTATATCAGGGGTGAATTATTGAATAGGACAGGCGGGTATATCAGAGGTGAATTATTGAATAGGACGGGCGGGTATATCAAGGGTGAATTATTGAATTGGTGGGCGGGAATATCAGGGGTGAATTATTGAATCGGTGGGGGGGTATCTCAGAGGTGAATGATTGAATTGGACGGGCGGGTATCTCAGAGGTGAATGATTGAATTGGACGGGCGGGTATATCAGAGGTGAATTATTGAATAGGACGGGCGGGTATATCGGGTGAATTATTGAATCGGTGGGCGGGTATATCAGAGGTGAATTATTGAATCGGTGGGCGTGTATCTCAGAGGTGAATTATTGAATTGGGCGGGTATCTCAGAGGTGAATTATTGAATTGGGCGGGTATCTCAGAGGTGAATTATTGAATCAGTGGGCGGGTATCTAAGGGGTGAATTATTGAATTGGGCGGGTATCTCAGAGGTGAATTATTGAATTGGGCGGGTATCTCGGGTGAATTTTTGAATTGGGCGGGTATCTCGGGTGAATTATTGAATCAGTGGGCGGGTATCTCAGGGGTGAATTATTGAATTGGGCGGGTATCTCAGGGGTGAATTATTGAATTGGGCGGGTATATCAGAGGTGAATTATTGAATCGGTGGGCGGGTATCTCAGAGGTGAATTATTGAATCGGTGGGCGGGTATCTCAGAGGTGAATTATTGAATTGGGCGGGTATCTCAGAGGTGAATTATTGAATTGGACGGGCGGGTATCTCAGAGGTGAATTATTGAATTGGACGGGCGGGTATATCAGAGGTGAATTATTGAATCAGTGGGCGGGTATCTCGGGTGAATTATTGCATTGGGCGGGTATCTCAGAGGTGAATTATTGAATTGGGCGGGCGGGTATATCAGGGGTGAATTATTGAATTGGGCGGGCGGGTATATCAGAAGTGAATTATTGAATTGGATGGGCGGGTATCTCAGAGGTGAATGATTGAATCGGTGGGCGGGTATATCAGAGGTGAAATATTGAATTGGGCGGGTATCTCAGAGGTGAATGATTGAATCGGTGGGCGGGTATCTCTGAGATGAATTATTGAATCAGTGGGCGGGTATCTCAGGGGTGAAATATTGAATTGGGCGGGTATCTCAGAGGTGAATTATTGAATTGGGCGGGTATCTCGGGTGAATTATTGAATTGGGCGGGTATCTCAGGGGTGAATTATTGAATTGGGCGGGTATTTCAGAGGTGAATTATTGAATCGGTGGGCGGGTATATCAGAGGTGAATTATTCAATCGGTGGGCGGGTATCTCAGAGGTGAATGATTGAATCGGTGGGCGGGTATCTCAGAGGTGAATGATTGAATCGGTGGGCGGGTATCTCTGAGGTGAATTATTGAATCAGTGGGCGGGTATCTCGGGTGAAATATTGAATTGGGCGGGTATCTCAGAGGTGAATTATTGAATTGGGCGGTTATCTCGGGTGAATTATTGAATTGGGCGGGTATCTCAGGGGTGAATTATTGAATTGGGCGGGTATCTCTGGGGTGAATTATTGAATTGGGTGCGTATATCAGAGGTGAATTATTGAATCAGTGGGCGGGTATCTCGGGTGAATTATTGCATTGGGCGGGTATCTCAGAGGTGAATTATTGAATTGGGCGGGCGGGTATATCAGAAGTGAATGATTGAATCGGTGGGCGGGTATATCAGAGGTGAATGATTGAATCAGTTGGCGGGTATCTCGGGTGAATTATTGCATTGGGCTGGTATCTCAGAGGTGAATGATTGAATTGGGAGGGCGGGTATCTCAGAGGTGAATGATTGAATCGGTGGGCGGGTATATCAGGGGTGAATGATTGAATCGGTGGGCGGGTATCTCTGAGGTGAATTATTGAATTGGGCGGGTATCTCGGGTGAATTATTGAATTGGGCGGGTATCTCAGGGGTGAATTATTGAATTGGGCGGGTATCTCTGGGGTGAATTATTGAATTGGGCGGGTATCTCAGAGGTGAATGATTGAATTGGACGGGCGGGTATATCAGGGGTGAATTATTGAATTGGGCGGGTATCTCGGGTGAATTATTGAATTGGGCGGGTATCTCTGGGGTGAATTATTGAATTGGGCGGGTATCTCAGAGGTGAATGATTGAATTGGACGGGCGGGTATATCAGGGGTGAATTATTGAATCAGTGGGCGGGTATCTCAGGGGTGAATTATTGAATCAGTGGGCGGGTATCTCAGGGGTGAATTATTGAATTGGACGGGCGGGTATATCGGAGGTGAATGATTGAATTGGTGGGCGGGTATCTCGGGTGAATTATTGAATTGGGTGGGTATCTCAGAGGTGAATTATTGAATTGGACGGGCGGGTATATCAGGGGTGAGTTATTGAATCAGTGGGCAGGTATCTCAGGGGTGAATTATTGAATTGGGCGGGTATCTCAGAGGTGAATTATTGAATCGGTGGGCGGGTATCTCAGAGGTGAATTATTGAATTGGACGGGCGGGTATATCGGAGGTGAATGATTGAATTGGTGGGCGGGTATCTCGGGTGAAATATTGAATTAGGTGGGTATCTCAGAGGTGAATTATTGAATTGGATGGGCGGGTATATCAGAGGTGAATTATTGAATCAGTGGGCGGGTAGATGGTCTGAGTGGCTCACCCCAGCTCCTCTGTCCGACCCTTAGCCGAGGACGGGTCAGCTAAGCCCCCTGCTGCCGATGGAGTCGGGGGCCCGGCGCCGGGCGGTAACGATCCCGAATCGTGCAGCGCCCCCGTTGCACTCTCACAGGATCAGGTGGAGAAAGTAGAGCGGAAGATGAACAGCCTCGTGGTCAAGCTGCAGCGCCTGAAGGTGAGACCCCGGGCTCCCCAGAAGCCGACGCTGCCCCCCCGGCGAGCGCGTCTCTGCGTTCAGTCGCTGCACTCCTCGACTGCGTTGGCTCACTGTTTGGTGGCTGCTTGCAGTGCTTTGCTGCGCCCTTGCTCACCGCCTATGAGCTCCTGTGCTGTGCCTGCACGGTTTTATAGTTTCATTTTTGCCTTTCATCTCTGTACAAAACTGCACGTTCAGCTGAACTCTGCCCTCCCCTGCCTTCTTGTTGCCGCGTCCTGGCATTACCATGATACCCTGCTGGCTCTCCGCACTCCATTGCCCTTCCGCTGCACCTCATTGCTTCCCGGTCACAAACCGTCGCTGCGTCTGCTCCCTGCTTCTCTGTGGCTCATCGCGCTTCACTAACGCCTGCCCGTCTCATCTCCCAGGCGGTGGAGGAGGAGTATCTGCGGATGAAGCAGGTGCTGGTTACCCTGACGATGGCACAGGGGAATTCCCTAGGCAACTGCCGGATGGTGTCTGGTGAGTAGATTCCCTACCCGCCCCCCCCCCCCAACCAACACCCTGCCTTCATCCATAAGATTACACCCCAACTGCACTCCCACCGCCAGCACGGAGCTGATCCCTGCCCCCTGTGGCTGATGAGGTCTCCGCTCGTGCTAGATGTCCCAATCTGGCCCCTTCTCCTGGGAAAGTGCTGGGCGGCATGTGGAACAGAGTCCTCTGGGGGTGGGGGGGCGTTTGTCGGGAGAACAGTCTCAGTTGCCCTGCTACAGGGAGGATGTTAATAAACTGGGAAGAGTGGGGAGGAGATTTACATGGATGCTGCCAGGACTCGAGGGACTGAGTGATAGGGAATCTGCCAGGACTGCGTTGAAGAGATTGAAATGTGTATCGACAAGCATGCAAGTGACATACACTTCAGTAAAGCTGTTAATAAGGTCCCACGTGGGGCCCAGGTGGGCACACTGGAGTCGGGAACGTTCGGGTTTGGCCTCATCAATTGGGGCACTGAGTGTAACATTGCGAGGTTGTGGTGCGGTTTTACAGGTGTCAGTGGGGCTGCACTCACGAGTACTGTACTCAGGTTTGTCGTCCTGCCGTAGGAAAGGTATTGTGAAACTTGAAAGAGTGCAGAGGGTGAAAACAAAGAAGTTGTGCAGATGCGAAATGGGGAGCAATAAACACAAGGAGCACATCAGACCAGGCTGAAATGTGGAGGGGAATGAGCAGTGGACACTTTGGTCTGAGACCCTTCATCGGAACTAGGAAGGAAGGGGGCAGAAGCCAGAAAAAGAAAGGGGGAGGGGAAGGGGTACTAGCTGGCAAGTGATAGGTGGAAGAGGTGGATGGGTGAAGGAGTGGGGATGAAGTGAGAAGCTGGGAGGCAAGAGGTGGAAGAGGTGAAGGGCTCGGAGAGGAGAGTGGAAATGGGGTGGAAGAAGGGAAGCAGAGGGACATGATGGGCAGTTGAGGAGATAGGGGTGCTAGGGAAGCTAGAATGTAGAATGGAAAAAGAGAGGAGGGGGGAGAAATTAGCCGAAGTTAGGGAAATAATTGGAAGCTTCCCGCATGGAATATGAGGAGTTACACCTGCAACCTCATTGTCACAGTAGAAGCAGTCGCGGAAAGGCATGTCAGATTGGGAATGGGAAGTCAAACTGAGGTGGGTAACCACCATGAGATCTTCCCTTTGGCGGTGGACAAGAGAACAGTGGAGATATGTATGAACCTTGCCAGGATTCGAGGATCCGAGTGTAAAGGGAGAGGTTGTGCGGGCGAGGAGTTTATTCCTTGGAGCACAGGAGACTGAGGGGTGACTTTTTAGAGGTGAAAGAAACAATGAGGGATGGAGATAGGGTGAATGTGCTCACCGTTTTTCCCCAGGGTTGGGAAATAAAGAACTAGAGGGCACAGGTTTAAGGTGAGAGGGGAGAGGATTCGTAGGAATCTGAGGGGCAAGTTGTTTTTTGAGAGGTACCTGAAAAGGCCAGATGGTAGTGGATGTTGTCTATTTGGACATTAGCAAGGACTTCAAGGTCCAACGTGACAGATTGGTCTGGGTCCCATGCAATCCACAAGACCTACTTGTACAGATACAAAATTGGCTCGGAGGTGGTGCGGGTGTGCCACAGGGGTTGATGTTGCGTCCCTTGGTATTTGTATCGAGGATTTGGAAGAGCTATAGTGCAGAAACAGGCCCTCCGACTAGTGTAGTCCGTGATGAACTGTAACTCTGCCTCGTCTCATTGAGCTGCACCTGGACCATGGCGCTCCGTAACTCTCCCATCATGTACTTACCCAAAATCCTGTTTAATATAGAAATTGAACCCGATTCCACCACTTCATAATGGTGTGGAGGGAGCTTCACTCTGTGTCTGACCCCGGGAATGCATAATGGGACGGTGTTGTGGGAGCTTCACTCTATGTCTGACCCTGGGAGTGTGTGATGGGACGGTGTGGAGGGAGATTCACTCTGGGTCTGTCCCAGGGAGTGTGTGACGGGACCGTGTGGAGGGAGCTTCACTCTGTGTCTGACCCCGGGAGTGTGTGATGGGATGGAGTGGAGGGAGCTTCACTCTGGTCTGACCCCGGGAGTGTGTGATGGGAAGGTGTGGAGGGAGATTCACTCTGTGTCTGACCCCGGGAGTGTGTGACGGGATGGTGTGGAGGGAGCTTCACTCTGTGTCTGACCCCGGGAGTGTGTGATGGGATGGTGTGGAGGGAGTTTCACTCTGTGTCTGACCCTGGGAGTGTGTAATGGGAGGGTGTGGAGGGAGATTCACTCTGTGTCTGACCCCGGGAGTCTGTGATGGGACGGTGTGGAGGGAGATTCACTCTGTGTCTGACCCCGGGAGTGTGTGACGGGACGGTGTGGAGGGAGCTTCACTCTGTGTCTGACCCCGGGAGTGTGTGATGAGACGTTGTGGAGGGATATTCACTCTGTGTCTGACCCCGGGAGTGTGTGATGGGACGGTGTGGAGGGAGTTTTACTCTGTGTCTGACCCCGGGAGTGTGTGATGGGACGGTGTGGAGGGAGTTTCACTCTGTGTCTGACCCCGAGAGTGTGTGATGGGACGGTATGGAGGGAACTTCACTCTGTGTCTGACCCCGGGAGTGTGTGATGGGACGGTGTGGAGGGAGTTTCACTCTGTGTCTGACCCCGGGAGTCTGTGATGGGACAGTGTGGAGGGAGCTTCACTCTGTGTCTGACCCCCGGGAGTGTGTGATGGGACGGTGTGGAGGGAGTTTCACTCTGTGTCTGGCCCTGGGAGTGTGGGATGGGACAGTGTGGGGGGAGATTCACTCTGTGTCTGACCCCGGGAGTGTGTGACGGGACGGTGTGGAGGGAGCTTCACTCTGTGTCTGACCCCGGGAGTGTGTGATGAGACGTTGTGGAGGGATATTCACTCTGTGTCTGACCCCGGGAGTGTGTGATGGGACGGTGTGGAGGGAGTTTTACTCTGTGTCTGACCCCTGGAGTGTGTGATGGGACGGTGTGGAGGGAGTTTCACTCTGTGTCTGACCCCGAGAGTGTGTGATGGGACGGTGTGGAGGGAGTTTCACTCTGTGTCTGACCCCGGGAGTCTGTGATGGGACAGTGTGGAGGGAGCTTCACTCTGTGTCTGACCCCCGGGAGTGTGTGATGGGACGGTGTTGTGGGAGCTTCACTCTATGTCTGACCCTGGGAGTGTGTGATGGGACGGTGTGGAGGGAGATTCACTCTGGGTCTGTCCCAGGGAGTGTGTGACGGGACCGTGTGGAGGGAGCTTCACTCTGTGTCTGACCCCGGGAGTGTGTGATGGGATGGAGTGGAGGGAGCTTCACTCTGGTCTGACCCCGGGAGTGTGTGATGGGAAGGTGTGGAGGGAGATTCACTCTGTGTCTGACCCCGGGAGTCTGTGATGGGACAGTGTGGAGGGAGCTTCACTCTGTGTCTGACCCCCGGGAGTGTGTGATGGGACGGTGTGGAGGGAGTTTCACTCTGTGTCTGACCCCGGGAGTCTGTGATGGGACAGTGTGGAGGGAGCTTCACTCTGTGTCTGACCCCGGGAGTGTGTGATGGGACGGTGTGGAGGGGGCTTCACTCTGTGTCTGACTGTGGAGGTGTGTGATGAGTTTGAGTGACGGGCGCTTCTCCCCGTGTCAGTGGGTGTGAGCAAGCTTACCTCTGTTTAACCCATCCTCTGCTTTCCTTCTGTAGGTGAGAGGTGGTGAACCCCAGACGCTGACTCCCTGACTCCACTTCTCCCCCACCTGATCCAAGCGTTGTCCTCTCTCCTCACAAGTGGGTAGGCAAGGGCACCTGCCTCTCTTGGACTCACTTGTCATTGGGTAGAAGACTTACACTCACTTCGGACAACCCCCTCCATTGCCGAGATGTCCACCAAAGGCTTTCTAAGTTGTCGCCTCTCGACGCGCCTGCTTACTACCGTTGGGATCCAGGAGCGGGTGGTAGGCGAGAGGCCCGAGGTGCAGCGGGAAGGCAAGGCACTGCGTTTCACTGGACTCCCCGACTCTGCTCTCAGCCTATTCCTCGCCTCCCCTACTCCCCCGCCGGAATCTTGCTGTGCTTTAGGTGGAGATAAGTGTCGAAGCAGCCCCTCGTATGTCGAGTTTGCCAGTGGGAAACTGCCCCCCCCCCCACTCAATCACTGCCTCTCCGCCCCGATTTTTCAAGCTGAGTATTTCCAATGTCAACCGTTACTCGCAACCCCCATCTCCCACCTCTCGCTCCTGAATCCGGGGTTCAAGGCATACTTTGGAGTCTTGTCCTGGCACCTGGCATAGCAGGTTTCATTCCATGGAAGAGGCAGCGAAGGGAGTGCGGGGCAGTCAGTGAGGAGAGAGCGTCGGGGGAGGAGGAGTCACCGGGGGTTGGGGTGGCATCAATGAGGGAGCTTTGCACTGCGGGGGTGGGGAGGGATGGCGGTGGGGGAGCACCAGTCTGTGGGAGGGTTGGGAAGGAGGGAGTGCGGAGCTCCACTCTGCAGATGGGCAGCAAGGTCGGGGGGGGGTGGGTTCCCAAGAGGAGGGAGCGCCCCACCTACCGCCTATTAACTCTCGCCTTATCAGTCACCCCACCTCCCTCTCGCAAGAATAGGAATTCTTCTCCCAACGTCACCCAAATTGTGGCCCCCTCCTACAACTCTGTCTACTGAGTCCCTAACCCTTCCTCCCTCCAGATTCCAAGCCATCCGCCTCCCCGGGCTGTGTGACTCAGCCCCAAGAGATCTGCCCAACACCAGCCCCTCCATCAGTGCCATCTGAATTCAGCTACTTCCGAAATCTGAGATCTCAACTGGGCGGGACGTTTCGGGGGCTTGGGGAGACTTTTGAGGACAGGGAAGGGGAGCTCAACAGGAGTCGGGGTTGGGGGGGTGTTTGCAGCTGGGTCGAAATGTCTCCCAGGCAAATGGGGGCATGTCCATCCCAGGAGATTTTGGATCTTAAGGAGGCCTTTGGTTTCTTCAGATCATTGCCTTGTAATATTGCATGCTGTTCCATCTGTACTCAAGTGCCTTTCCTGCACTAAACTTTGTACTGGGATATGTTTTTGTTCCTAGTTGTTATTTTATTATTATATTGATATGTCTAAGAAGTTATTCAGTTTATTTCTGAGCTCACGCAACGGCCATTGTCGAGCTGGTCAAGGGATTTCCTTCTCGTTTGTTGCTTGTCTGGGGCAGGAGAGGGGTTGGATCACAGAGGAGGTGCAGGAGATACTTCATCTCCCTCCCTCTGCGCCTGCACAGAAACCCCTACCCCTCCCTCCCCTCTGTTCCCTGACTTATCCCAGCCTATGCCATTGTACACTGGGTCACTCCCCTCCCTCACTACCCCCCCTCCCCGAGGACTGCCCTTCCATCCACTACTCCGCCCCACCCGTGTGTGTCTTGGTGTACGAGTGTGCAGATGTGTGTGTGTGTTCAAGCATGAGTGTATGGGTGTGTTTTTGGGCATGAGAGTGTGTATGGGATTCGTGCAAGAGTGTGCTTGTGAGTTTGAGTTAGTGTGCACAAGTCTATAAGTTTCTGTGTGGGGTGTGTGTGTGAATACATCAGTGATTCTGTGTACATGTGTGTTATGAATGTGTGCGTGCATGTGAGTGTGCATTTGGTGTTTGAGTGTGTTGCTGTGATTGGCTCTATGTATGCCTGGTCTTTATGTCTCTGTGTGTCTGTACGTGTATGTGTGCATGCATGTCTGTATTTGTGCATGGATGTCTGGGTTCATGTGTTTCTTCTGGTGTGGGTGTGTGTGTGTGTGCACTCATAATCGGGCAAGTTGTGTCTCAGCCTACACATGCTACACAATTCACCATGTGTTCCCTCTCAGGGAAGTAATAACGTGCAGTCCCCCCCTCGAGCCTGCCTGCGTCCCCACACCCTCACCTGTCACCACGGAGCAGAAAGGTTTTTATATATTCAGGAAAATACTATGTTTTAAAATTTTTGACTTTGCTTTGTCTGCCGTTGTTAGCACTTCTCCCAAAACAGGCAGGATCACTGTACATGCTACAGGCCCCTCTCACTCGCACACTCACACTCTCACTCACACTCTCACACTCACACTCACACTCACACACTCACACTCTCACTCACACTCTCTCACACACACACACACACACACACACACACACACACACACACACACACACACACACAGTTCCACATCACAGTCCTCACACAACATTGGTACTCACAGGTATACACAACAACAGACATCACATGCATGCACACACACATAGTCCTGAAGACTCAAACTGTACTGTTGCCAGTAGGGAGAGGCTGGGCACTTGATGCCAGGCTGCTCTAGCTATCTCCGCACCACTCTGTGGGAGGGGCATGTTGTGCCAATTGATTCTCCAACCTGTCAGCAAAGGGAACCAGTGTGGTATTTTATATCTTTGTAATCCAGTGCTGGATTTTCAAAAAAAAAATGGGGCTTTTTAATATAAACAATAAAAGAATAAACATTTTATTAAATAAAGAAATATATGTACTTGTCTTTCTTAACTCAGACACACACACGCTCACGTGCTCACTCAGCCGCACTCACTAGGAGGAAGGAGTGAAGGGAGAGTGCAGTATTACAGCATAGAACAAAGAAACGTTCATCCCACGATGTTCTGCCAAACGAATTAAACGAGTAATTATTTAAATGTCTAACTCAACTCACCCCTTCTGCGATGTCCACATCATTCCATTCTCTGTGCACTGGTGCCTGTGTGTGTAGGCCTCCGTTAGTCTCGATTAGACCATGGACTTGCACCTTGGAAAGTTTCCAGGGCG
This sequence comes from Hypanus sabinus, assembly GCF_030144855.1. NCBI lineage: Eukaryota > Metazoa > Chordata > Chondrichthyes > Myliobatiformes > Dasyatidae > Hypanus > Hypanus sabinus. The sequence continues at coordinate 41,994,615 of NC_082706.1, read as the reverse complement.
CAAGCCTGGGCAGGGGTTTTTTTAATGGAAGACCGGCAGTTGCCCAAGCTGCAAGTCTCCCCTCTCCATGCCACCAATGTTGTCCAAGGGAAGGGCATTAGGACCCAGACAGCTTGGCACTGGTGCCGTCGCAGAGCAATGTGTGGTTAAGTGCCTTGCTCAAGGACACAACACTCAGCCAAGGCTCGAACCAGTGACCTTCAGATAACTAGACACACGCCTTAACCACTTGGCCACGTGCCAACACGAGTGCGTCCATGCCTCTATTGTATCTGCCTTCACCACTACTCCTGGCAGTATACTCTCTGTGTTTAAAAAAAAACTTGCTCCACACATCTCCTTTGAACTTACCCCCCTTCCCTCTAGTATTAGAGGTTAGACATGGGGGAAAAGATACCGGCTGTCTACTCTCATAATCTTATAAGCCTCTAATGGTCTCTGCTGCTTCAGAGAAAACAACACGAGCTTGTCCAACCTCTCCTCATAGCTCACACTCTCTAAACTAGACAGCATCCCAGGGAACCTCTTCTACACCCTCTCCAAAGCCTCCACGTCCTTCCTGTAATGGGGTGACCAGAACGGCCTCTGACTGTGGCCCAACAAAGTTTTACAAAGCTGCAGCATAACTTCTTGACTTTTGAAGTTAGTGCCCGGATTATTAAAGGCAAATGTGCCGTATGTCCTCTTTAACCCCTCCCCCCCCCCCCCATTGAATTGTGCAGCCACTTAAACATCTACCTTGGGTACGTATGCTTGTGACAATAAGTTTGAACCTGGGCTTAGATCCTTGCAACAGTAAACATATTTCAGCAAAATTGTTGTAATTGCAAATACTGAAGGATAGGTGTCAGTGTGGGATCAGTTTAAAGACATCTTGCATGGGTCACTTCTAGTGCTAAATACCACAGAATGATTCGAAGTTCAAAGTAAATTTATTATCAAAGTACATAAATGTCACCGTATATGATCCTGGGATTCGTGTTCTTGCGGGAATACACAGTAAATCCAAGAAACAATACAATGAATGGAAGACCACACCGAACAGGGCAGACGGACAATTGATGTGCAAAAGACAGCAAAGTGCAAATATTATTAAAAAAAAGAAATAATAATAATGAAAAATAAATAAGCAATAAATATCGAGAACATGGGTCCTTGAAAGTGAGTCCATAGGCTGTGGGAACATTTCAGTGATGGGGCAAGTGAAGTTATCCCAGCCGGTTCAAGAGATTAATGGTAATAACTTTTCCTGAACGTGGTGGTTCAGTAATTTTTTCCTAATGGCAGCAGTGAGAAGATGACATGGTCTGGGTGGTGGCAGCAAAAAAAAAAACAGCTGGGCATTGCCTTCAGGAATGTGGGCAGTGCAAATGCTCCTGTTTAATCAATGGTACTGAGGTTGAGAGTTTAAAGTTCCTAGGAGTGAACATCAGGCATTCATTCTGGTGCAGTCACCTCGTCGCTAAGGCCAAAAATCTCGCCAGCACCTATTCTTCTTCAGGAGGCTGAAGAAATTTGGCACGTCCCCATTAATCCAATTTTTATCGATGCACCATAGAAAGTATCCTATCCAAATGAATCACAGCGTGGTACAGCAATGCCTGTGACTGCAAGAAACTACAGACCTGGGGACACCACTCACAACATCACGGAAACTAGTCTCCCCTCCATGGACTCTGTCTACACTTCTTGCTGCCTCAGTAAAGCAGCCAACATAATCAAAGACCCCACCCATCCTAGGCATTCTCTCTTCTCTGGTATTTCTTTTACTGAGCTTGTACGATAAAGGTGACCTCCCAATTGTCCTCATTGTGTCTAGCTGCACTTCACCTTCCCTGTAACCGTATCACTTTATTTTGCATTTAGTTGCTGCTTCTGCAGTACCTATACTACCTTGATGCTTGTGTGATGGCTACATGCAAAATGCCAGTTTTTATCGTACAATAATAAACCTATTTACCAATTACCAAACTGTGACAGGACCTGGTGAATTCAGTGTTCCATAGTAAGGTCATAAGACATAGGAGCAGAATTAGGCCATCTGGCCCATCAAGTCTGTTCGGCCACTCAATCATAGCTGAATTATTATCTCCCTCAGTCTAGTTCTCCTGCTTTCTCCCCGTAACCTTTGACACCCTTACCAATCAAGAGCTCTGCTCTAACTAAATATACCTATGACTGCGACTTGGCCTCCACAGCCGTCTGTGGCAATGTACTCTGCAGATTCATCACCCACTGGCAAAAGAAATTCCTCCTCATTGTATTTTGAGGCTGTGTCCCCGATCCTAAATTCTCTGACTATTGAAAACTTCTCCATGTCCACCCTAACTAGTCCTTTAGATTTCAATGTTTCATGGCTACCTGTGGGATAAAGAATCATACATACTTTGATAATAAATGTAGTTTGAATCTTTGAATCATTTTTCTAAACTGCAGTGAGTACAGGCCCAGAAACATAAACACTCCTCATAAATTAACCCTTTATTCTCAGGATTATCCTCATAAACTTCCTCTGGATCCTCGCCAATACCAGCTCATCTTTTCTTAAGAGGGCAAGAGCCGAAAACCGTACCTAATAAGGCCTCAGCATTACATCTTTGCCCCTCTATTCTAGTCCTCTTGAAACAAATGCTAGCATTGCAAACGTGGCCACGACTCCATCATTTTCCTTCATCCAATTTACTGATATATAACATGAACCAACACCAACCCCTATGGAACACCAATTGGCACCAGCAGCCCCCTTTATTCCCCTCTTTGCCTCCTGCCAGTCAGCCAATCTTCTATCCATGCAAGTACCTTTCCTGTAATACTATGGCTCTTATCTTGCTAAACAGCCTCATATGTGACAACTTGTCAAATGCCTTCTGAAAATCCAAATAAACAACATCAACTGACTATCTTGCCTGTTACTTCCTCAAAAAAGTCTGACAGATTGGTCAGGCAAACTTCCCCTTGAGAAAACCATGCTGAATTTTGCCTATTTTGTCATGTGCCTCCAAGTACCGGAATTCTCATCCTTAATAGAACATAGAAATCTCCAGCACAGTACAGGCCCTTTGTGCAAGAATGTTGTGCTGACCATGTAACCTACTGTAGAAACTGCCTAGAACTTCCCTATCACAAAGCCCTCTATTTTCCTAAGCTTCATGTACCTATCGAAGAGTCTCTTAAAAGACCCTATTGTATTCACCTCCACCACTGTCACTGTGTATCCCAGGCGCCCACCAATCTTCGTGTGAAAAACCTACCTTTGATATCTCCTCTGTACCTGCTTCCAAGCGCCTTAAAATTATGCATCCTTGTGTTAGCCGTTTCAGCCCTGGGAAAAAGCCTCTGGCTATCCACGCAATCAATGCCCCTCATCATCCTATACGCCTCCATCAGGTCATCTCTCATCCTCTGTCACTGCAAGGAAAAAGGCCAAGTTCTCTCAACCTATTCTCATAAGTCATGCTCTCCAATCCAGGCAACATCCTTGTAAGGCTCCTCTGCACTCTCTTTATAGTATTCTCATCCTTCCTGTAGTGAGATGACCAGAACTGAATACAGTACTCCAAGTGGGGTCTGACCAAAGTCTTATATAGCTGAAACATTGCCTCACAGCTCTTGAACTCAATCCCATGGTCAATGAAGGCCAACACACCATACACTTTAACAACACTGTCAACCTGTGCAGCAGTTTTGAGTGTCCTATGGACACAGACCCCAAGATCTCTCTGATCCCCCACACTGCCAAGTGTCTTACCATTAATACCATATTCTGTCTTCAAATTTGACGTACCAAGTTGAACCACTTTACACTTATCTGTCTTGAATTCCATCTGCCACTTCTCAGCCCAGTTCTGCATCCTACCTATGTCCCGCTGTAACCTCTGTCAACCCTCGACACTATCCACAACACCTCCAACCTTTGCGTCATCATCAAACTTACTAACCCACCCTTCTACTTCCTCATCCAGGTAATTTATAAAAGTCATAAAGAGGAGGGGGTCCCTGCTCTACTCACTTTACACATATGACTATGTGGCCAAGCACAGCCCAATTGCCATATTCAAGCTACTGATGACACCTCTGTCTGAGGCTGAATCAAAGGTGGTGATGAATCAGCGTATAGGAGGGAAATTGAAAATCTGGCTGACTTGTGCCATAAAAACAGCCTCTCACTCAGTGTCACCAAGACCAAGAAGTTGATCATTTACTTCAGAGGAGAAAATTCGAGGTCCATGAGCCAGTCCTCGTCAGAGCATCAGACGTGGAGAGGGTCAGCAACTTTAATTTCCTCGGTGTTATCATTTTGGAGGACCTGTCCTGGACCCAGCATGAAACCATGACAGCACCTCTACTTCCTTCAGAGTTTGCGAAGGTTTGGCACGACATCTAAAACGTTGACAAACTTCTACAGATGTGTGGTGCAGAGTTCATTGACTGGCTGCATCCAGCTATTATGGAACCACCAAATGCAAGTAGTGGGTAAAGCCCTCCCACCAATGAGCACATCTACATGAAGAGCAGCAGAAAAGCAGCATCCGTCATCAAGGATCCCCACCACCCAGGTACTCTTCTCATTGCTACCAACAGGAGGAAGGTACAGGAGTTTTAGAACTCACACCACTAGGTTCAAGAACAATTACTACCCCTCAACCATCAGGCTCTTGAACCAAAAGGGATAACTTCACTCAGCTTCACTTGTCACGTTACTGAAATGTTCCCATACCCTAATGACTCACTTTCAGGGCCTCTTCGTCTAATTTTCTGAATTTTTATTACTTATATAGTTATTATTATTTCTTTCTTTTTGCACGGTTTGTTGTCTTTTGCACACTGGTTGAACACCCAGGCCAGTGCAGTCTTTCAGAGATTCTGTTCTTTTTATTATTCCAGCATAGAGATACCGTGTATACCCATGAGAAAATGAAAGTCAGGGTTGCACATGCTGATTTTGATAATAAACTTACTTAGAACTTTTGAACTTTGAACCTTCTGCTTAGTAATAACATTCACTTCTACCCCCTGATGCTGCCACATCTCTGGCATTCTGCTAGTGTCTTCCACAAACTACTTATTGAGTCTGCCTGCCATTTCTGACCAGGTTACCGTCATATTTCATCTTTACTCTCTTTATGGCTTTTTGTTGTCTTCTGTTAGTTTTTAAAAGCTTCCCAGTCCTCTACTTTTCCACTAATTTTTGCAATACTATATACTTCCTCATTTGCTTTTATGCTGCCTTTGACTTTCCTTGTCACCTATGGTTGTCTCATCCTCCCTTACAGAATACCTATCTTTGGAATGTATCTTTCCTGTGCCTTCCAAATTTCTCCCAGAAGCACCAGCCATTGCTGTTCTCCTGTCATTTCTGCTGGTCTCTCCTTCCAAACAACCTTGGCCAGTCCCTCTCTCATCCTCTGTAATTCTCTTTACTCCACTGTAATATTGATACCTCCAATTTTAGCTTCTCCTTCTCAAGTTGCATCTATTGCAAATAGTGTAGTGACATCCACACTAGACTTCAGAGTGAATGGTCCTGGGTTTGAATCCAGCTGGTTCCTTGTATGTTTTCCATCCATGCTGGGTTGAGCATTAAGCTAGCAATTTGGCCTCGTAAAACAAACCAATGCTAAAGAAATGGCAAGGTTGCCACCCAATGCACCAAGCAAAGTGCAGGAAGGAACTTTACCTTTTATTTTAACCTTCTCAAATTGCAGGGTGAATTCTAGCATATGATCATCATTGCCTCCTCAGGGTTCTTTTATGGGTCATTGCATAACACCCAATCCAGAATTGTCATTCCTCCAATGGGCTCAACCACAAGCTGTTCTGGAAAGCCATCTCATAGGCATTCTACAAATTCCCTCTTGCCATCCAGCACCAACCTGATTTTCCCAATCTACCTGCGTATTGAAATTCCCCCATAATTATCTCTACATTGCACTTTTGACAGGCCTTTTCTATCTCTCATTGTAGTTTGTAGGCTATGTCCTGGCTACTGTTTGGAGTCCTGTTTATAACTCTCAAGAGGGTCTTTTTACCCTCACAGTTTCCTATCTCTCCCCACAAGGATTCTACACATTCCAATCCTACATCACCTTTTTCTAAGGATTCAATTTCATTTTTTTACCAAAGGAGCTCCCTCTGCCTTCCTGCCTGTCCTTTCAATACAACGTGTATCCTTGGATGTTAAGCTTCCAATTTCAGCTACGTCTCAGAGATGCCCACAATATTGTGCCTGCTAATCTCTAACTGCACTACATCATCTACCTTATTCTATGCACCGTGTGCGTTCAAATATAACAGTCCTGTATTCATCACCCTTTTTGTTTTTGGCCCCTTGTCACACTTTAATTCATCCCACTGACTGCAATCTTGCCCTATCATTTGCCTGTCCTTCCTCAGTCTCGCTACACACCACATCTAGTTGTAAACCAACTCCCCATCCTCAGCCTTGTCCCTCTTCCCATTCGGTTTAAACTCTCCCCAACAGCTCCAGCAAACTTGCCCACAAGGATAGTTGTCCCCCTTGGGCTCAGGTGCCACCCATATTTTTTATAGGTTACAAATTTTGTACAGGCCATAACCAGAAGAGATCCCACAGATCCAAAAACCTATGACCCTGCCCCCTGCCATGCATTCTCCTGCCAAATCATCGTAATCTTCCCCTCACTGGCGTGTGGCACAGCAAGAGTCTAGATATTTCCACACTGGAGGTCCTGCTTTTCAACTTTCTGCCTATCTCCCTATATTCTTTAATATGCACCCTCCCCCTTTAGGATGCTGTGGACCCGATCAGAGACATCTCTGACCTTGGCACCTGGGAGGCAACATACCATCCTGGAGTCTCTTTCACATCCACAGAATCTACTTTCTGCTCCCCTAACTATGGAATCCTCTATCACTACTCCACTCCTCTTCTTCCACCCCCTCTTCCTCTCTGAGCCACAGCACCAAACTCACTGCCAAAGACCCGGTTGCTGCAGCTTTCCTTGTTACGTTGACAAGCCCCCCCCCACCCCCGCCAACCACCTCTGACCCCACCAACAGTATCCAAAGCGGCATGTTTATTATTGAGGGGAGCCACCACAGAGTCACTCTGCACTGGCTGCCTGTTCCCATTCCCCCTCCTGATGGCCACCCAGGTACCTGCCTCCTGTAACTTAAGGATGACTACCTCCCTGTGGCTCCTATCTATCAGCTCCTCATTTCTAATACGAGCTGAAAGCCATCCAGCTGCAGCTCCTGTTCCTTAACATGATCTCTAAGAAGATGCCGCTCAGTGCATTTCATGCAGATGTAGTTGTCAGAGAGACAGGAGGTATCCCAGAGTTCCCACACCCCACATAAAGAACATACCAGTAACTCTGTGCCCATTCTCAGTGCGCTAGCTATGTATTAACAGAAGGAAAACTTACTAACTTAGCTATTTAGAACCTCCGCCTGTTCTGGCCAAAGCCTGGCCACTCAAACACTGACGTACTCCAACAATGGCCACACTGCTTACGCCACCTTTTTTTGCCCCCCTGCTGATTGAAGCCTGCAATCATGGACTCTTCTCTTGTTTTGCAGCCTCCTGTGATGCACCTTGACAAAGGCCTTCTGAAAATCCAAGTAAACAACATCCACTGACTCTCCTTTGTCTCTCCACGTTATTTCCTCAAATGATTCTCAGCAGATTCATCAGCTAAGATTTTCCCTTAAAGAACCCATGCTGACTTCAGTATTTTTTGTTATAAATACCCCAAAAACCTAATCTGTAAAACTGGACAAGAACTTCTCGCCAACCACTGAAGTCAGGTGACCCTGAGATATCTCCTTTCTTCTTAAAGATTGGAGTGTCTTTGGGACTTTCCAGTGCTCCAGAACCACTCCAGAATCTAGTGATTCTTAAAAATCAAAACTAATGCTTCCACAATCTCCTCAGCTCCAGGTGTGTAGTTTATCTGGTCCAAGTGACTTATCGACTTTCAGATATCTCAGCTTCCCAAGCACCTTCTCCTGAGTGATAGCAAGGCCACTCACTTCTGTCCCTTGACACTTGATTTTCTGGTATACTACTGGTGTCTTCCACAGTGAAGAATGACACAAAATGTTTATTGAATTCATATCCCATTCCTTGGTCTCCCATTACTATCTTCCCAGCGTCATTTTCCAGCAGTCCAATATCCACTCTCACCTCTCCTTTACTCTTTATATATCTGAGAATACTTTCGGTATCCTCTTGACTAGCTTACCTTCATATTTTATCTTCTCTCTCTTAATTGATTTTTTAAAATCTTTTTTTCTACCCATTGTGATTTGTAGCCCACATCCTGGCTACTATTCACAGGCCTGTATATAAGCCCCATCACACTTTTTTTTTCCCCCCTTGCAGTTTCTTAACTCTATCCACAAAGGTTCTACACTTCCTATCCCATGTTGCCTCTTTCTAGGGATTTTTGTTTCATTTTTTATCAACAGAGCCACCCACCCCATCTGCCTACCTGCCTGGCCGTTCAATACAATGCATATCTTTGGGTGTTAAGTCCCTAACTGTGATCCTCTTTCAGCAGCCTTAGAGGTGCCCAGAACATCCTACCTGCCAATTCTTAACTGGGCTATAAGATTATCTGTCTTATTCTGTAAACTGTGTGCGTTCAAATATTACACCTCAGACCTGTATTCATCCTTCTTTTCAATTTTGCCCTCATGTTACTGGAAGTTAAATTCTTATCCCTTTTTTTTTAACTTTTCTTTATCCTGAAGACTTCCGTAACCTTGCCTTTGCTCTTCTTACTTCATCCTTACTTTCCCAAGCTGTTGAACCTACCCCCCCCCCCCCACCGCTATTTAGCTTAAAGCTCGATCCACAGCTCAAGTTACGTGTTTCACCAGGATGCCAGGTCCACCTGACCATTCAGAGTGTGTGTGTCCTTGAAAAAGATTTGTTACAGAACTCCTTTTACTTTTACTACCGTCCCTTTTCCATCCAGCACACCCCAATACCCTCTTCCTGTTACCACCATTGGGGAGGAGGTACAGCAGCCTGACCACACACACGTAACAGTTTAGGAACAGCTTCCTCCCCTCTGCCATCAGGTCCATGACCACCACCACGTTATTTTTACACTTTAGCCATATAACCATATAACAATTACAGCACGGAAACAGGCCATCTCGGTCCTTCTAGTCCGTGCCAAATGCTTACTCTCACCTAGTCCCACCGACCTTCACTCAGCCCATAACCCTCCATTCCTTTCCTGTCCATAAACCTATTCAATTTTTATTCATTTTGTAATTTAAAGTTGTACCACTGCTGCAAAATAACAAAATTCAGATCATCTCAGGCAGTGATAATAAACCCGGCCTGTGTCTGTACTTTTCAGCTCCACAAGTCTGCTACACCGATGGATGTTGGATTACCTGTCCGTCATTTTTCAGGGATTAAGACTGCCTGTTGTTTATCAGAATCAGAAATGCTTGTTGTTCCATTTCTCCATCTCTCTGCCTCTCTCAGCACAACTCTGTATCTCTCTTTCTCCCCAGGCAACACATTCCAGACACACACCACTCTCTGTGTAAAAAAAACTTGGGAAAATTTTCAACCCTGGAGGAACATTTTCTGACAGTCTACCCTGTCTATGCATCTCATAACTTTACATTTCTACCAGATCTCCCCTCAGCCTCTGCTGCTCCGGAGTAAACAACTTCATTTGGTCTAAATTTCCCTCTAATCCAGGCAGCATGCTGGTGAACCCCTTCTACACCCTCTCCAAAGCCTCCATTCCCTTCTGGTAATGGTGCAATCGAAATTGAATACAGTACTCCAGATACGGCCAAACCAGCACAAATTCAGCGGCCACGTTACTAGTTACCTCCTGTACCTAATAATGTGGCCACTGAGTGTACAATTGTGGTTTTCTGCTGCTGTTGCCCGTCCACTTCAACGTTTGATGTGGCGTGTGTTCAGAGACGCTCTTCTGCACACCACTGTGGTAATGCATGGTTATTTTAGTTACCGTTGTCTTCCTGTCAGCTTGAACCATTCTCCACTGGCCTCTGGTTAACAAGGCATTTTCGCCCACAGAACTGCAGCACACTGGATGATTTTTGTTTATCACCCCGTTCTCGATGAATGCTAGAGACTGTTGTATGTGAAAATACCAGGGGATCAGCGATTTCTGAGATACTCAGACCACCCCATCTGGCACCAACAATCATCCATAGGACAGAACATACAACTATACAGCACAAGAACAGGCCCCACAATGATGTGCCATCCCCACTGAAAAGCATATCAGCAACCCTCAAACATCAATCCCTCCTATGTACACAATATCCATATCCCTCCATCGTCCTTATGTTCAAGCGCCTATCCAGGTGTCTCCCAAAAGCCTCAAATGTATTTGCCTCTATCACCTATTCCATACATCTCTCTGTATGCCCTCTAATGTTAGACGTTTCAACCCGGGGAAACAGATACCCTCTGTCCACTCTATCTATGCCTCTCATAATCTTATGAATTTCTATCCGATCTCCTCCGCTCCAGAGAAAACAACCCACATTAATACAGTCTCTCGTGTTGGCACATGCCCTCTAAATCAGGCAACATCCTGGTAAAACTCTTCCAATAGCCTCAACATTGTTCTTATAGTGGGGCAACCAGATCTGTATGCAAAAATCCAGATGTAGCCTAACTAGAGTTTTGTAGAGTTGCAGGATAGCATCTTTACTTTGGAACTCAATGCCTCCACTAACGAAAGGAAGCAGTCCAAAAGCATTCTTAACCTTATTGACCCCTGTGTCCACTTTCAAAGAGCTATGAACTGGGATCCAGAAATCTCTCTGCTCAGCAACGCCGTTAAGGATTTTGCCCTTAACAGTGTTTGTCTTCTTGCATTAAACTCCATCTGCCATTTCTCTGCCCATATCTGCAACTGATCTATATGGTGCTGTATTCTTTGCCTGACTTCTACACAATCCACAACTCCACCACTTTTGGTATCATCCACAAATTTACTAACCCACCCACCTACATTTTCATCCAGGTCATTTGTATACATCACAAGCAGCAGAGGTCCCCGCACCGATCCCTGTGGGACTCCACCAATTACAGAGCTCCAAGTTGATTAAGTCCCTTCAAACATTACCATCCGTATTCTATGCACAAAATAGTTTTGGATCCAAATGGCCAATTCGCCGCAGACCCCATGAATCTTAATCTTCCAAATAGCTTCCCATGAGGGACTTTGTCAAATGCCTTACTAAAATCCATGTAGACAACATTCACTGCCCTACTCTCATCAATCTCTCTCGTCACCTTGTCAAAAAACTCTATCAAGTTGTTAAGACAACCTGCCTTGCACAAAGCCATGCTGGCTCTCTCTCTAATTAGGCCCTTGGTTTCCACATGCTCATATATCCTATCCCTAAAAAATTTTCCAGCAATTTCCCTACAGCTGATGTGAGAATCACTGGTCTATAGTTCCCAGGGTTTTTCCATTCTCCCCTTCTTAAATAGCGGTACAGTATTATCCACACACCAGTCCTCCGGGACCTCACGTGGCTAAAGAGGACATGGAGAGACTGGTCATCTCATTTCCTGCCTCCTTCAATAAGCTGGGGTAAATCTCATCAGGCCCTGGGGCTTATCCATCTTAATACTCATCAGGAGACCCAACACTTCCTGCTCCTTGACATATAAACACCGTAACATATTTATACACTCAGCTCTGACCTTCTGGCTCTCCATATCCTTTCCCTTGGTAAACACTGAAGCAAAATACTCCTTCAGTACCTCATTCTCTGTATCCAAGGAAATGTTCCCCCCTTTGTCCTTGAGTGATCCCACCGTCCCCCAGTTATCCTCTTGCTCTTGACATGTGCATAGAATGCCTTGGGATTCACCTTATTCCTACTTGCTAAATCTTTTCATAGCCTCTTCTGGATTTCCTAATTCCCTCTTTAATTCCCTCTGGCTTCTCAACACTCCTCATGAGCTTCATTTCATCCTGACTCCTGAAGCTTCACATACTTCTCCTTTCACTCTTGACTAAATTCATCGCCACGGTCAAAGTCACTTCGATCACTCTGATGGTTGGCCTGAAGGGCCTTTTGACCATGTCTGCACGCCTTTCTACATCAAGTTGCTGCCGCACGATCGGATACTTGCATCAACGAGCTGGTGTACAGCTGAACCCAACAAAGTGGTCACGATGGTGACGCTGTGAGCTGAACTCAGCCTGGCCAGCACAGATCACGGTCTGCAGATAGTGGAATGGATTGGGGTTGTCACTCTTTGCAGGACGCTGTTGGATTAAGATCTAAACTACTATTTAAATTGTTACTTCCCTTATAGATTATCTGTTCTTATACTTGTTTATATATGTTTGTATACTCTCTTGTTCCATCTGGGCACACACACTCCCCACCATCAAGGACATCCTCCAATTCAGTGCCTAAGAAGGTGTCTATCGCCACCCAGGACATGCCCCTTTCTCGTTACTACCTTCAGAGAGGACATACAGGAGCCTGAAAATCCACACAGTGATTCAGGAACAATGTCTTCCCCTCCACCATCTGACTTCTGAATTGGTCCATGAACCCACGGACCATTATTCCTCATTATTCCTTTTTTTGTGCGGTTTATTTTTTTCATTGTTTATAGTAATTTCATACCTGCACTGTACTGCTGTTAAAAAAGAAGCAAATCCCATGCCACCTACACCAGTAATTTTGATGCTGATGCATCACTGAAATACTGTAAATATCTTTTATGGGAAAACTGGAGAACGATTCCATGGTGGTGCAATGGGTAGAAATGTTGTCTTCCAGTTTGGGTTTGATCCTGGTTGTGTGTTTGTGTGAGCAAGAGGGAGACAACAGACTGACAGAGAGAGAGGGAGTCTCTTACGACATTAAAACGTTGCAGATAATAGTCTGTACTGCGGGGCAGTGGGTCCATAGATCCTCCAAAGTTGCCACTCAAGGTGCTAGGGTTGTTAAAGAAGCATACGGTGTGTTGCTCTTCATTAGTCGGGATGGAGTTCAAGAGCCATGAGGTAATGTTACAGCTCCATAAAACCCTAAAACACACTTGGAGTATTGTGTTCAGTCCTGGTGCCTCATTATAGGAAGGATGTAGAAACTTTAGAGAGAGTGCAGAGGAGATAAACCAGGATGCTGCCTGAATTAGAGAGTGTGTCTTCTGAAGAAAGGTTGAGCAAGCTAGGACTTTTCTCTTTGGAGCAGAGGATGAGAGGCAACTTGATAGAGGTGTACAGGATGTTAAAAGACTAGATAGCCAGAGACTTTTTCTCAGGCTGGAAATGGCTAATACAAGAGAGCATAACATTAAGGTGATTGGAAGAAAATACAGGAGGGATTTCAGAGGTAGGGTTTTACACAGTGAGTTGTGGGTGCACAGAACACACTTGCAGGGGTGGCAGTAGAGGCAGATACATTAGAGACATTTGAGAAACTCTTATATAGGCGTACAGATGAAAGAAAAATATAGGGCTGTATGGGAAGGAAGGGTTAGGTGAAAAAGTCAGCACAACATTGCAGGCCGAAAAGGAAGGGTGTGTGTTTGTGTGTGTGTGTGTGTGTGTGTGTGTGTGTGTGTGTGTGTGTGTGTGTGTGTGTGTGTGTATGCACATGTGTAGAGTTTCCACCATCTTGTTGTCCCTATGACCCCATGGTTTTTCCCCCAGTTGCCCCAGTTCCCTCCCACACCCTAGATAAAAGTGAGCTGGGTAGGTGGATTCATCAGCGGCTGATTTGTCTCCATGGTGCATGGTTGAAGTGTAGAATCAGGGATGAAGTTGATGGCAATATGGGGAGGATGAAATGGGATCAATGGGTGGTTGCTGATCAGCACAGACTCATAGGGCCGAATGGCCTGTCTGCCGGCTCTATCTCTCCATGACTCCACAAAAGACCGAATTGAACAAGGCCAGCCAAGGTTAAATCCTTCCGTTTGTTTATATTGCTTCCAACATTGAACTTCAGTGAAGACTTTTTTTTTAATCAAACTCTCTTTCAACAGAGAACAAAGCCAATAACATCTCTCCACACATAACATACACAATAAAAACAGCACTCTCAATTAACATTTAGGGACACTTTACACTGGTACAGGAGGACTTAATGCAGACTTTAAATCCACAGTACGTCAATGGTGCAGAGAATATTTATAATTAAAAAAAATAAATAGATAAACATTTATTTCTCAATTGTTATCATTTACTGAAGACCCCATTTTTTTGTAAAGTTCATGTTTTTTGTTTAAATATCTACACATAATTATTTTAGCAAACCAATATCGTGTTTGTTTCAGGTTTGGAAGGGGTTTCGAATGTTTGTTGGGTTTTAACAGACTCTCTCCTGGTTCACGTAGGAATCTGCGAAGGTGTTTATGCTTCCAACCGGACCTCACTCCCAGCATGGGAATAAGTTGAGACACAAGGAACTTGCAGACAGAAGAAACTGGAGCACACACAAATCTGGTGGAGCAACTCAGCGGGTCAGGCAGCGTGTGCGGAGGCAGATGGGCAGTCGACATTTTGGGTCGAGACCCTTCATCTGGACTGTAGGAGTGAAGGGTAGGTCAGGGGGCAGATTATCTGCCCCTTCCTTCTCTTGGCTTACCCATTTCCTCCTGCAATCTTTTCCCTGTCCCTCCTTACCCTGTTTTTCCCTCCTTCCTCCACCCTCTCCAACCTCCCTTCCTTAGTTCCCTGCTCTGCCTTCCTATCACGTCAGATTCCATCACCTGTATCTGCTTTGGTCATCTCTACCTGCTGATGGTTGACTCCAGAAAGACGAAGGAGGGTGAATGTGCACCAATCTACATTGGGGGTTTGGTGGTAGAGAGAGTCAGCAGCTGTAAGTCTGTGGGTGTCAACATCTCAGTTGACCTGTCCTGGGCCTAGCACACAGATGCAATCACAAGAAAAGTGCTCCAGTGTCCTTACTTTCTTAGGAAATTATTGAGGGTCAGCTTGCCACCGAACACTCCAACAAACTCCTACAGATTGCCCCGTTGTAGGTGTCCTGACTGGTTGCATCTGGTCTGGTACAGCAATTCGAGTGCACAGGACTATAAGAAGCTGCAGAGAATAGTGGACTCAGCCCATTACATCACGGATACATCCCTCCGCACCATCGGTAGTATCTGTAGGAGGCGCCTCCTCAAGCAGGCAATGTCTATAACTAAAGATCCCTGCCGTCGCAGCCATGTGATCTTCTAGCAGCTCCCAGGAGGTCTAGAAGCCCGAGGTCCCACACCACCAGGTTCAGGAACAGCTACTTCCCTTCAATCATTTGGATCCTGAACCAACCGGCACACCCCTAATCACTGCCTCAGTGTAGAAATGCTGTGACCTCTACCACTTTACACACAATGGACTTTGATTTGTTCTGATTGTGTCCTTTCTTTAAAGAATTCTATTAACTTTATGTGATCCTGTGGGTCCGAGATAGTGGGTCTTTCATTGCAGCAGAACACGGGCACATATCAGTATATGACAATAAACGACATATTAATTTTATTAACATTTTTGACTTGTCATCATCTAAACTCTCCCTGCTTCATCTGCCTATCATCCCTCCTCACCTATTGCCTGCGCCACCCCTCGTCCTCACCACCTCATCCAGACTATCTCCTCTACTCTTTCGGTCCAGATGACAACAGGCTTCAGCCTGAAACAGCAACCACCCATTCCCCTCCACAAAAGCTGCCTGGCCCACAACTTGTTGTTTTTTTTTTGCATGGGAATAAGTGAATTGGGAAACTTTAAAACCCAAGAAATATTCCATCTCCTAGTTCTTCTTCTGAAAACATATTGGATTACAGATGAGAACAATTAGAAACTTTTGTCTTAGATGAATGCAATGTAACAGTTCAAAAAGAGAACACTGATTAACTGGGGTACTTATAACCAAACTTGAATTTGACAATCTATCTTATTATTGTTTTTTTTATTTTTGGAAATATAAATGTATCATATTATAATCTAAATAATAGCAAGATCTTTTATTTGACTGCTTTTATTTTTACTTTGTAAGTATAGAGTTTTAATTTTATAATTGAATTAACAATTAACAAATTCTTTATTTCATAATCATTTGTAATTTTATAAATTATAAATCATAATTTTAAAACTAAATTAGTAATCAACAATATACTTTTTAAAAATATTGCAAGCACAAATTTATAAATGTAAAATCCAATTGGCAAGTTCTGTAACAGCCCCTCCCCTGGGTTATGAACTCATGCCTTAGATACAAGCTCCCTACATGTGAACGAGTTCCCATTATATTAAATTCAACAGTTTAGCATATATATTTTTCTTCTTTAAAATAACAGAACCAGATTCCTCTCTCTCTCTCCATGAACGCCATCAGTCTGATAAGGAAGACGAATTACAGGTATTTAGTAATTGTCCTTCCTTATCAGACTTGTGGTTTTCAGACATTCATTACAATGCTGTGGAGGTGTAGTTACCATATCAAAAGATTATATATTTTCTGATTTACAAAATTGACTGAAGGGCATCTGTAAAAAAGGAATATTTGTTACCCTAAAAAACCCTCAATTTTTAACGCAGTAAGCTCAAATTTATAATTTTATATTGGAACTATTGATTCCACACAGTCCTGTTTCTTTACTTCTGTATGTTCAAAATTATAATTTTATAATCAAATTAATGAGTGGTAAGATTCTTTATTTCACTGCCAAGAAGAAATTTATAATTTTAATACTAATTTTTTAAAAGATCAACAAAATCTATTATTTTTAAATTTTGCAAATACTAAATATGATTTTAGAGCTTAAACGTTGGCAAGTTTCTTTATTTTGGTAGTTCTAATGCCTCAGACACGAATTATAATTTTGTAATGGAGGATTGCATGTTGCACTATTTATATCTGTTGCATGAGGCGTCTGTTTCTGCTGGGCGGTTTTAACCCTTGCTGGAGTTATTAGCTTCAGGTTTGAAGTGTGTGATGGTGTAAAAGTCTGAACCTGTTCACCAGGGAGAACTAACTGATCTAAACCCGTGCGTTAAGAGGGGTGGTTCAGGAATCAGAGAGAAATGAACAGACAGGGAGCGAGGGAGGGGAGGGAGTGAGGGAGAGAGGGAGAGAGAGAGAAATGGGGCAGAGAAGGACAGGGTGTGAAGGAACAAGAGAGAGATGAGGGTGAAGGAGTGAGAGGGAAAGGGAAATGGTCTACGAGGGAGAAAGGGTGAAAGAATGAGAGAAAGATGGAGAATGGGGAGAGAGGGACAGGGGATGAACAAATGAGGAGAGAGAGAGAATGAAGGGGAGGGAGAGGTAGGTGAAGGAATGTGAGAGAGAGGGGGCAAAGGAATGAAAGAGTGAGAGTTTGGAGAATGAGAGAGTGAGAGAGGTGAATGAGAGGGGTGAAGGAATGAGAGAGCAAGAGAGATGGAAATTAAGACAGGGAGAGAGGAAAGAGGTGAAGGATATGCAAAGAGAGAGGGAAAGAACAATTCGGACTAATTATTATTAAAGACCTAGAGATGGAGGAAAGTCAGAAGTAGGTGGGGAGAGTGATAGAGAAAAGCAGGCAATCAGGGAAGCACAATAGAGTCAGAGAAACAGTGACTGACAGAGGAAGGAAAAGAGAGTGACAGAAAGAGTGAGTGAGAAAGGAACAGAGAGAAGCAAGAGATAGAGAGAGGGAACAGAAAGACCGTGTGCAACAGAGAGCGGAAAAAGAAAATATAGACAAGATGAGATGCTAATCAAGAGCGAGGGAAGTAAGAGATGGGCAGAGAGAAAAAGAGCAAGATAGAGAAAGACAGAGATAAAAATGAAGATACAGAGTGAATGAGGTAAGGAGGGAGTAAGAGAGAGAGAGAGAGTGACAGTGACACAGGTAAGAATGTCAGAGAGAGATACCGAGAGTGAGTGAGAGATGTTAAAAGAGGCAACAGTGAGTTGGATAGAGCGAGACATACTAAGAGAGTGAGAGATTGTAAAAGGGGCAACAGAGAGGAAGATTCTGTAAAGGTGAGCACCAGAGAAATAGACAGGTGCAGCAAAAGAGGGGTCAGTAATAGAGAGAGTGCAAGCTGGGAGAAGAGGAGAGGCAAGGCAAGGGATGAAAGTGAGCCAGAGAGGACTGTGCCGTGTGTCCAGAGTACAAAGAGACGGGAATGAAGAAGAGGGGTGACTCACTGGCGCCTCTGTTCAATTGGAGCTTCCCTAGGTAAACCCCAAAGTCCAGAGAGCGAAAGTGGTCATGAGACACCCCAACCTCCCTCTATCTCCCTTGCCCTCCCTTCTTCCCCGACGATTGACAGCTCAGATCAAAGATTCACAGGACAACTTCCTCACACCACCGAGGGAAGCCGGAATGAGGGACATTTCAAAGGATCTCGGATGTTACCATTTGTCTCAGAACTCGCCCGTTTGGAAACTCTGGGTCTGCAATTCTGCAGGTGCGGCTGCCTCAGAATAAACGGGCGAGGACTTGGAGACCCTCGCCTTCATTTTCCCTCCTCCTGCCCTCTCCCTCCCAAACACCGCTGTCACGACCTCGCTGGTGGGATGGGGAGGATGGCGAGAGGCCGAAGGAACGGAGGGGTTAGGATTCACGGAGCAGCTCCACCCCGACAGGGAGAGTTTCCGCAATGTCCCGGGTGGGCTGAGGACGGGACCCCAGCTGACCAACGAGGGGAGCGGAGGAGACGCACCAGTCCCGCCCTCTCGGCCGGGGGTCAACTCCGCCCTCTCCCTCCGAGCCGGAGCCGCTGAGGTCCGTCACTTCCAGTTCCGAGTCCGTCTCCGACTTGACCCACGTCCGAGCCCCTCCCTCCGCAGAACCCACCCCCTTTCCCGAGGGCGCGGAGGAGGAGGGGGCCGAGGCGGCTGTGGGGAGCTGGGGCGGTTGGTGGGAGGACGAAGACGAGTTGGGGGTCGGCGCCAGGTCCGCCCTCAGCGTCTGGATCACCGGACAGGGCGGAAAGCCCTTGTGCCCGAGGGAGAGGCGGGGGTAGGGTCCCAGAGGCGGAGGGACCCTCTCTGCCACTGAGTCGGAGGAGGAAGCGGAGGAAGAGGGAGGCAGGAGGGAGACCTGGGCAGGGATGTGTGCCAGCGTGCCCGGGTAGTAGTGAGGAGGGTAGAGGGGCGACACTTTGGAGGCAGACAGGCTGAAGGGCGGTGGAGGGTAAGAGGGAAGACCCCAGGGGTACTCGGAGAGGTGGCCGCTTCTTCCGTAGGCGCTCAGCACAGCGGGAGGCTTGGAGTAGTAGTGGGTCCCTGCCGAGAAGAAGGGCAGTCAGAGTGAGTGGTGGTGTGCGGCGGCACGGGTCAGTTACCCCCTCCTGTCCCCACCCTTGGGTCATCATCGTACGTTCCCCTCCTCCCTCGCTCCTCTCTCTCGTTCTCCCTTCCTTGTCCCTCTGTCCGTCCCCACCCATTCCCGTGCACTCTCCCCCTTTCCCCGTCTCTCCCTCCCCCTCCCCCTTTGAACCGTCTCTCCCCTTCCCCGTCTCTCTCCCGTCTCCCCCTTTCCCCGTCTCTCCCTTCCTCCCCCTTTCTCTCCCTTTCCTGGCTCTCCACCTTCCCCATCTCACCCCCTATCCGTCCCATAATTGCCTGTCACTCTTTACCCCCATCTCGCACCTCTCTGTATCTCTCCCTCTCTCTATCACTTCCCTTTTTCTCATCCCTTATCATTCTATATACCATTTCAACCCCTTTTTTCTTGCTATAGCCCCCATTCAATCTCCCTCTCTCCCATTCCCCCTCCTCTCTGCAATTCTTTCTCACTCTCGCCTTCATTTGTTTTAACTCATCTTCCCTGTCCAGCTTTCTCCCAATGACGGCCTCCACTGCCATCGGTGAATCCCACAGATTCGCCAAACCCCCCTGGCTATAGAAATTCCTCCACATCTTTGTGTAGATGGATGTCCCTCTATTAGGCTGTTCCTTTGATTCCCCCTCCCCCACGTAGGAAATAATAATCTCTGGATTCACTCTATCAGACGTTACAGTTTTTGAATGTTCAAAGAGGTAGCCCCTCATTTTTCTAAACTCCAGCGAGTGCAGGCTCTGTGCCATCAAACATCCTGATATGTTGACCCTTTCATTCCTGAGAAACTCCTGTGGACTTTCCCTTCGCTCCCCTCCTCTCATTCCTCTTTCTCCTCTCTCTCCTCTCCCCTCACTCCTCGATCCTTCCTCCTCTCCCCCTCCCACACCTCCACCCATGTGACCCTTGCAATCCATACTTCAGCTACCTGAGCTGAGGAAAGCGAGTCCGGTCTCCAGTCGATGTTTCTCGTTGTCTGTGGATGGGACAGCTCGTTCAAAGATCGGGTTCCTCAGATCGCCAGCTCGTGCATCAGGGAGTCTGGGCGGATTCAACAAACTTTGGATTGTCTTAGTGAAAACAAAACAGGCAGTAGGTCAGAGTCAGGACACAGGTCAAGCTCCTTCCATATTGCCCCATCACACTCTCCTGGGGTCAGTCACAGAGTGAAGCTCCCTCCACACTGTCCCATCACACACTCCCAGGTTCAGACACAGAGTGAATCTCCCTCCACACCATCCCATCACTCACTCCTGGGGTCAGACACAGAGTGAATCTCCCTCCACACCGTCCCATCACACACTCCCGGGGTCAGACACAGAGTGAAACTGCCTCCACACCGTCCCATTACACACTCCCGGGGTCAGACACAGAGTGAATCTCCCTCCACACTGTCCCATCACACACTGCCGGGTTCAGACACAGAGTGAATCTCCCTCCACACCGTCCCATCACACACTCCTGGGGTCAGACACAGAGTGAAGATCCCTCCACACTGTCCCATCACAGAAACAATAAATGATGACGTGGTGAGCCGAATGGCCTAATTATGTCACTTGAATTTATGAAAAGAGAAGAATGTCAAAGGGTGGTAGAGGGTGAGACCGTGGAGCTGGATCAGGGCAAAGGGTATGCTGTGATTCCGGACAGCGGTCGAGGTCAGAAAGATCAGGTTCTTACCTCAGGAGTGATGCCACTGCATTCGGGACCCTGGGTGCTGCTGAATGGGTTGGGTGCGAGCAGAAGCTGGGAGTGTCCCATCTCCAGAAGGGGGTAGTTGACCAGAATCACCTTGCTGAAGTTGAACTTGTAAGTGAACCTCTTGCCTTTGGTCTTGTGGAGGATGCGCTTGTTGTAGTAATACCTGTAGAGGTGGACAATGGGGGTTAAGTGCAGCCAAGGGTGAAGGAGGCAGGAGATCTCCTAGGGGATACTCTTGTAGATGGCAGACAGTCTTGGGAAGGGAAGATGCTTAGAGAGTGTTAGAGACTCTAGAAGGGTAAGACCCTCAGAGGGTGGAAGAGGGAGACACTTAGAGGGATGGAAGTACATTTGAGGAGGAGACAGAGAAACCCTTAAAAGGGAGGGGGCTACACAGTGAGGGAAGCAGGCGATAGTTACCCTTGGAGAGAAATTATTTTGGACGGAGAGACCCTAAAGAGGTGAAAGCTACCCTTGGAGTGACAGAGAGGAGAGACCTTCAGGAGACCCTTGGAAGGAGGGAGATACCCACAGAGGGAAATGGAGATGACCAGAGGGGAATAGGGAACCTCATGGAGAGATAGGAACCATCAGGAGCAAGTTGAGACCCTCAGCGAGAGTAAGAGACTCAGACTGAGGGAGTAAAAGGGACAAAGGACCTAAGGGGAAGACAGAAACCTTCAGTGTGAGATAGAGACGTGGAAGACAGAGACACTTTGAGGAAGGGAGACACCTTGAAGTGATCCTCTTGAGATAAAGGTCCTCCAAAGGTGAGAGAGACCCTCAGAGGGAGATGTAAACCTGTGGAGAGATAGACCCCCTGAGGAGGAGATGGAGATCTTCAGATGAAGTTGGTGAAGGGTTTGATCTTTAGAAGGGGAAGGGATAAACTTGGAGTGAAACAATGACCCTTGGAGGGAGGGAGGGAGATAGAGACTTTTGGAAGGAGTTAAGTGACCCTCAGAGTGAAGAAGAGACACTCAGCAAGTTGGAGGGAGAGAGCAAGTAGAGGTCTTGGAGGGAGACAAGAGACATCAAGTGCAAAGTAGAAGCCCTCAGAAGAAGATAGAGACCTTCAGAAGCAGAGAAAATTCTTGGCAAGAGGGATAGGTTGTTGGTGGAAGGAGAGACCCTATCAGGGAGATAGAAATCTTCAGAAGGAAACAAGACTCTTGGAGAGAAGACTCTCAGAGGGAATGAGGCACACCAGGAGTGACAGTCAAATACATAATGACGTGGAGACCCTTGGGAAACAAAGAATATACCTCCTCCCTACAGTATTGAGACAGACTACCTCTGACCCACTGGTAGATGATGGTCTACAGTGTGGCTGCAGGGACCCTTGGAGAAAAGCCAGGACCCCATTAGCAGGACAGAGATTGGCAGAGGAAAAACAGAAACCTCACCCTCTCACACATCCTGGAAGGCCTCTGAGGGATGCCTGACAGAGTGAGAGAAGGTCCCACCAAGTAAATCAGGGAGATTTAGCAAGTCTGTAGGACCCTCAGGGTGAGGCAGATAGGGTGTCCACAGCAATGGTATGCGGAGTCTCTGAGAGGATGCTCTGGGACCTCTTCTGACAATAATTTAGAGCCTCCAGTAACTCAGTGTGACCCTGAGTGTTCAAATGACCTTCACTGATACACCATAAAAGCATCCTGTCCCGATGCATCACAGCTCGGTACGGCAACTGCTCTGCCCGTGACCACAAGAAACCGCAGAGAGTAGTGGACACAGCTCAGCCCATCATGGAAACCAGCCTCTCCTCTTCTCGCTGCCTCAGTAAAACAGCTAACATCATCAGAGACCCCTCTGACCCTGGACATTCTGCATTTTCCCCTCTCTGCTCAAACAGAAGATGCAAAAGCCTGAAAGCACGTACCACCAGGGCAGCTTCTAGCCCACTACCTCTCCTTCAGGAAGGGGAAGTTGGGAACACACGACAGTCCCCATGGAGGGGTCAGCAGAGGAAAAGGTGAGCATCTTCAAGTTCCTGGGTGTCAACATCTCGGAAGATCAATCTTGGGCCCAATACATTGATGAATTAGTGACAAAGGCATGCCAGCAGTTCTATATTTGGAGTTTGAGGAGATTTGTTATGCCACCAAAGATGCTATCGAATTTCTACAGATGTACTGTGGAGAAGATTATGACTGGTTTCATGACAATCTGGCATGGAGGCTCCAATGCATGGAAGTGCAAGAGGCCGCAGAGGGTTGTAGACTCAGCCAGCTCTAACATGGGCACAAGCCTCCCCACCATCGAGGACTTCTTCAAATGGGCATCCATCATTAAGTACGCTCATCATGTGGGACAAGACCTCTTCTCATCTCTGCCGATGGGGAGGAGGTACTGGAGCCTGAGGACCCACACTCAATGGTTCAGGACCTGCTTCTTCCTCTCCACCATCAGATTTCTGAATGGTCAGTAATGGGGGTTTGAATTCCCACTGTCATCTGAAGGAGTTTGTATGTTCTCCCCATGTCTACATGGGTTTCCTCCAGATGTTTTGATTTCCACCCACAGTCAAAGACATACTTGTTAGATTTGTTAAGTTTGAGGTTTGCTATGTAGGCCCTGAAAGATACAATGACACTTGAGAGCTGCTCCAAATTCATATTCAGACTGTGTTGGTCATTAAATGCAAATGATGTATTTCACTGTGAGCTTTGACATACACATAACAAATGTAATCTTTACCTACCCCACAAGCATTATCTTGCTATTTCTCTTTTGTGCTATTTACTATTTTATATAACTTATAGTAATTTATATGCTGCTATTTACAACAAATTTCATGATGTATGTCACTGATAATTAACCTGATTCTGAACATGAAGCTCAACTCCTGTAGATGAAGGGCATTGTGCCAAGTGTCTTGTCTGACTGTAATGCCACCTTTAGGGACTGAGTATTTCTGCATTCACTGTGGAGGTCTACCTTGGTTTAACTTCCTAATGACTCCCATGGGCTGTGTTCCCCTCTGGGAGCCCTGAGTCATTTTGGGAGTACCTTTCTACTTGGGGAAGGTGGTCTCTTCATTGCTCAAAGAGACATCCACATCCAAGAAGACCAAGCTCTGGGGAGCCCCTCTCCCTGAGAAAGACCCCAAAGGTGAGAACTGAAAGTGGAGACACAGGTAGACAGGGTGGTGAAGAAGTGGTTTGCAGGCTGGCCTTCATCAGTCAGGGCACTGAGAACAGGAGTAAGACATCACTGTACAATCAGAATCCAATTTATTATTACTGGCATATGCTGTGATACACGTTGTTTGTGACAGCAGCACAGTGCAATACATAGAGACAATATCGATAAGTTACAATAAGAAATATATGAATACGTGGTGCAACAAGAGAGCAAAGTAGTAAGGTTGTGTTCATGGACTGTTTAGAATCTGGTGGTGGAGGGGCAGGAGCTGTCCTAAAATATTGAGAGTGTGTCTTTGGGCTTCCATACCTTCTCCTTGGAGGTGTGTAAAATCACGAGGTACTTGAATAGGGTGAATGTGCAGTGTTTTTCCAAGGGATGATCTGAGAGCACAGGGTTTAAGGTGAAAAGGGAGAGATTTTAAAGGAAATACAATGGAAAACTTCATCACACAGAGGGTGGTGGGTGCATTGAACAAGGAAGTGTTTAAGGCAGATATAATGACATTAAAAGGCATATGGAGAGGTAACCGATATTGGCCAAATTCAGGCAAATGGGCATCTCAGTAGGCATGGATGCGTTGGGCTGAAGGGTCTGCTTCCAGATGAGAAGCCCCTCAGGGAAGGATGGGCTCACAGGGAAAGAGTTGCAGATAAGGAGGGTGAAGTTAAGGGGCTGGTGGAGATGTTACCTAAGAGCCCGGCTCAGCTTGTCGTAGTTCATGTGGGGCTTGCACTTGCGGACGCCCCACAGCTTGGCCACCTCGTCGGGGTCCTTAATGACAAACTCGCCGTAGTCGCCCTGCCAGGCGATCACGTCGTGGTACTCCTCCTTCTGCAACAGCTCCAGAATGAAGTGCCAGAGCTGGATCTGCCGTGACCCGGGGCTCGACTCTGGCTTGTAGGCCCAGTCCGGAAATGCAAAGCCTGTAAGAGAGGTGGGGGTGGGGGGGGGTAGTGATTCAATGAAAGGAAAATTGTGGAGGCTTTTATCCAGTGAGATCAGACTGAGAAACTCCCAACACACTGAGATTCATTCTTAGATGCAGATTACGTCAAAGATTTCCAGAGTGTCATAGCTACTGGTCTGGTGTCTAGAAGAATGATTCAGGGAATGTGGTTTCAAATCCCACATTGAGAACTAGGGCATTTAAATGAGCATATGGCTTGGTATGGCAATTGGTCTATCCATGACTACAAGAAACTGCACATCACGGAAACCAGCCTCCTTTTCATGGACACTTCTCAATACATTAGTAAAGCAGCCAGCATCACCAAAGTTCTGTCCCACCCTGGATATTGTCTCTTCTCCACCCTTCCATTAGGGAGAAGATACAAAAGTCTGGAAGGACGTACCACCAGCTTCTCCCTTGCTCTGATAAAACTTTTGAACAGTTCCTCATTAGACGGATTTTCATCCTCACTATCTACTGTCCCTTGTTACCTTGCTCCTCATTGTCTGTCCACTTTACTTTCTTTGTAACTGTTACACTCTGTTCTGCCTCCTGCATTGTTTTCTCTTGTACTACCTCAATGCACTAATGTGATGAAATGATCTGCATGGATGGCATGGAAAATAAAGCTATTCTCTGTAACTTGCGATGTGACGATAATAAGCCTATTTAATTATTTACCAAGTAGCTTAGTGCATTATTTGTCATTACAATGATGTATTAATGGATTAGCACTGTTAATAGATATTGAGAATAGATTTTTACTGTCAATGCAATGGTTTGGGGCTAGTAATAGATTATCACTTTCAGTGAGTACTGGGAAACTGTTGATGAATTAGTATTGTCAATGGAATGCTGCTATGAATGGTCTGTTAACATGAATGGATTAGTACTGTCAATAATGGATACAACTAATTGATTAATGCTGATAATGGATTCATTTTGTTGATGGATTAAGATTATTAATGAATTGGTACCATTGACCTATTGGTGTGGTCAGTGGGTTAGTAGTTTAGATGGATTGCTAATTATCAAAGGATTGATAAAGTTAATTGATAAATGACTGGTTACAACAGATTGGTTTCGTTAATGGATTGGTGAGTGAATTGGTTCTGTTGATAAATTGTTACAGTCAGTAAACTGATTCTTAGATGAATTAGTACTGGCAGTGACCATGTTCTGTTGATGTTTTGGTAATATTACGGATTTGGTACTTCTTACGGATTGGATGTGTTGGTGAACAGTTTCTGTTGATGGACTGGTACTGTTGGTGGATTAGTACTGTTAGTTAACTGGTACTGTTGGATCTGTAGATGGATTGGTATGTTGAACTAGTACTGTTATGAATTGGACTGTTAATGGATTGATATTGTTGGTGGATTGGTACTGTTGACGAATTTGTACTATTGATGGATTGGTATTACTTTGGTTTGGATTGTTGATGAATTGGTACTGTTTATGGATTGGAGCGACAAAGCATCAAAATGTTGATGAATAGGAACCATTGATGGATTACTCTATAAATGATTAATGCTTCTGGTGGATAAATTGGTAAATGATTAATTAATACTATTGATAGATTGCTACCATTGACATATATGTATTGTTGATGGATTAGTACTATAGATGGATTGTATCTGTTGATGAATTAGTATTGTAGATGGATTAGATCTAGTTGATGGTTTGGATCAATCAGTGAACTGGTACTGTTGATTTATTGGTACCACCATTGAAGCAGCTCTGTTGTTGGATTACATTTGTTGATCCACTAATCCGGATGATGGAGTGATACCATTGATGAATTGTACTGAAGCCACTGACTGATTGTTATTGTTGATGGAGTGGTACTGTAAGTGGATTGATCCCATTGATGAATTGGTACTGTTTATCGAGTTACTGCTGTAGTCAGGATTATAGTCAGAGTTTTATTTGCTGTTAACTGAAATGTTGTGGACAGAGTATTATATACACTGTTATAGACTGTTATAGTCAATGCTACAAAGCATGATGTAGTTAGAGTTATAGATGGTATGAAAACAGTGTTACAGTCACTTAAATAGTTTTATATTCAGTGTTGTAGTTAGTTTTATAGTCAGTGTTATAGACCATGTTGTAGTCAGTGGTGTAGATAGCCTTAAAGTTTATGTTATACACAGTGTCACAAATAGTGTATTGATAGTGTTCTAGATGCTGTCCTAGTCAGTGTCATAGTGTTGTAAGCAGTGTTGTATTCAGCATTTTCGGGAGATAGATAGATAATTGTTATAGACGATGTTTTAGATGGTGTTATTAACAGTCTTGTAAATGGTACTGTACATGGTGTAGATTTGCTGTAGATGATATTGTAGATGATGTTGCAGATGGTGTTCTTGATGATATTGTTTATGATTTGTAGACAGTGTTGGTGTTATTGTTAGTGTTGCAGATGATGTTGGTGGTGTTCTTGATAGTGTTGTAGACAGTATTGTAGATGGTGTAAATGGTGCTGAAGACAGTGTTGTACACAGCACTGTAGACAGTGTTATTGACAGTTTCCTTGAAGGTGTTGTAGACAGTGCTGTAGATGGTGTTGTAGGTGATCATTTTGATGGTGTTATAGATCTTGTTGTGGACAATGATGTTAACAGTGCTGTAGATGATGTGGTAGATGGTGTTGTTGATTGTGCTGTAGGTGATGCTATAGTTGGTGCAATAGACGATGCTGTAGATGGCACTCTAGACCTTGTGGTGTGGATGAAGTGGAAGTTGGAGCAGTGGAGAGTGTTGTAGCTGGTTGTTTTGATGGTGTTACAGACCATGGTGCTCTAGGTGGTGCTGTAGACATTGTTGGACACAGTGTTGTAGAAGGTCTTGTTGATGGTGTTGTAGACTGTGTTGTGGATGGTGTAGACAGTGCTGTAGATAGCATTGCAGATGGTGCTGTAGATGGTGCAGTAGCTTGAGCAGTAGACAATGCTGTAGACAGTGCTATCGGTAGTCATTTTGATGGTGTTATTGACAATATTGTGGATGGTGTTAACTGTGCTCTAGATGGTATGGTAGACAGTGCTGTAGATATTGTAAATGGTGCTGCACACAGTGTCGGGGATGGCATTGTAGACAGTGTTGTAGTCTGTGCTATAGACTGTGTTCTAGACAATGTTGTAGACAGTATTGCTAATGTAGACAGCTGTGGATGGTGCTGTAGAAAGTGCAGTAGATGGTGTTGTAGACTATTTTGTAGATGGTGCTTTAGACAGTGTTGTGGATGACGTTGGTGGTGCTGTAGACAGCACTGTTGACTGTGTTGTTGGTGGTTTTGTAGATGATGCAGTTGGTGTTGCGTATGGTACTGTAGACAATGTCGGAGACAGTATTATAGACACTGTTGTAGATAGTCATGTTGATGGTGTTGCGTATGGTACTGTAGACAATGTCGGAGACAGTATTATAGACACTGTTGTAGATAGTCATGTTGTTGGTGTTGCGTATGGTACTGTAGACAATGTCGGAGACAGTATTATAGACACTGTTGTAGATAGTCATGTTGATGGTGTTGCGTATGGTACTGTAGACAATGTCGGAGACAGTATTATAGACACTGTTGTAGATAGTCATGTTGTTGGTGTTGCGTATGGTACTGTAGACAATGTCGGAGACAGTATTATAGACACTGTTGTAGATAGTCATGTTGTTGGTGTTGCGTATGGTACTGTAGACAATGTCGGAGACAGTATTATAGACACTGTTGTAGATAGTCATGTTGTTGGTGTTGCGTATGGTACTGTAGACAATGTCGGAGACAGTATTATAGACACTGTTGTAGATAGTCATGTTGTTGGTGTTGCGTATGGTACTGTAGACAATGTCGGAGACAGTATTATAGACACTGTTGTAGATAGTCATGTTGTTGGTGTTGTGTATGGTACTGTAGACAATGTCGGAGACAGTATTATAGACACTGTTGTAGATAGTCATGTTGTTGGTGTTGCGTATGGTACTGTAGACAATGTCGGAGACAGTATTATAGACACTGTTGTAGATAGTCATGTTGTTGGTGTTGCGTATGGTACTGTAGACAATGTCGGAGACAGTATTATAGACACTGTTGTAGATAGTCATGTTGTTGGTGTTGCGTATGGTACTGTAGACAATGTCGGAGACAGTATTATAGACACTGTTGTAGATAGTCATGTTGATGGTGTTGCGTATGGTACTGTAGACAATGTCGGAGACAGTATTATAGACACTGTTGTAGATAGTCATGTTGATGGTGTTGCGTATGGTACTGTAGACAATGTCGGAGACAGTATTATAGACACTGTTGTAGATAGTCATGTTGATGGTGTTGCGTATGGTACTGTAGACAATGTCGGAGACAGTATTATAGACACTGTTGTAGATAGTCATGTTGTTGGTGTTGCGTATGGTACTGTAGACAATGTCGGAGACAGTATTATAGACACTGTTGTAGATAGTCATGTTGTTGGTGTTGCGTATGGTACTGTAGACAATGTCGGAGACAGTATTATAGACACTGTTGTAGATAGTCATGTTGATGGTGTTGCGTATGGTACTGTAGACAATGTCGGAGACAGTATTATAGACACTGTTGTAGATAGTCATGTTGTTGGTGTTGCGTATGGTACTGTAGACAATGTCGGAGACAGTATTATAGACACTGTTGTAGATAGTCATGTTGTTGGTGTTGCGTATGGTACTGTAGACAATGTCGGAGACAGTATTATAGACACTGTTGTAGATAGTCATGTTGATGGTGTTGTGGACAGTGCTGCAGACTGTACTGTGGGTGGTTGTTTTGATGATGTATTAGACCCTATTGTGGACAGTATTGTGGATGATTTTGTTGATGATGCTATAGATGGTGTTGTTGACCGTGCTCTGGACAGGTCGTAGATGGTACTATAAGAGAAGAAAAAGAAGAAAGCCCTTAACTCCGAGTGGAGTCATCGGGACACCGTTGTGACGGCGTTTTTTTTGGCAGGCTTTCTCATTTTTATGATGCCGAGTTGCTAGCATGATGCTTAACCCAGCATGGATGGAAAGCGTGCAAAGGAGCCTGCAGGATTCGAACTCGGGAGCCTTCACTCCAAAGTCCGGTGCAGATGCCACAACATCACCAGCCAGCTGGTACTATAAGACATAGAGCAGAATTAGGGCACCAGCCCATCAAATCCACTCCGTTATTTCATCATGGCTGAACCTGGATTCCGTTCAACCCCCATACTCCTCCCCCTCACCATATCCCTTGATGCCCCAACCAATCAGGAATCTATCAGCTTCTGCTTTAAATATACCCATGGACTTGGCCTCCACTGCAGTCTGTGGCAGAGCATTCCACAGATTCACCACTCTCTGGCTAAAAAAAATCCTCCTTACTTCTGTTCTTAAAGGTCGCCCCTTAATTTTGAAGCTGTGTCCTCTAGTTCTGGATACCTCCACCAGAGAAATCCTCCCCACATCCACCTTATCTAGTCCTTCCAGTATGTGATAGGTTTCAATGAGATCCCCACGCATTCTTCAAAATTCTAGTGAGTACCATCGTAGCTGCCTTTGTAAGTAGTGCTGTAGATAATGTTAGAGATGGTATTATAGACAGAGTTGTAGACAGTTATGTTGATGGTGTTATAGGCAGTGGTACGGATGGTAGTGTGGATGATGTTGACAGTGTTGTTGACAGTGCTGTAGCTGGTGCTGTACGTGGCATTGTAGGCAACAAAGTAGATGGTGCTTAGATAATTTTGGAGATGGTATTATAGATGATGTTGTTGACAGTCATGTTGATGGTGTTGTAGACTGGGTTGTGGACAATATTGTTGACTATGTTATTGACTGCTCTAGACAGTGCTGTGGATGGTGATATTGATGATATTGTACAGTACTGTAGATGGTTTTGTAAACGTTAATGGTGTTGTGAATGATGTTGTAAATGGCATTATACATGGTATTATAGAAAGGGTTGATGGTGCAGAACATGGAATTGTAGATGGTGTCTGTTGCTGTAAACGATGTTGTAGATGGTATTGTAGACAATGTTGCAGACAGTGTTGTAGGTGATGTTAATGGTGTTGCAAATGGTGTTATTGTTGGTGTTGTAGATGTTGTAGACAGTGCTGTAAATGGTGTACACAATTCTGTACACGGGACCGTAGGCAATGTTGCTGATAGTGTTGTTGACAGTTTTGTTGATAGTATTGTAGACAGTGTTGTTGATGGTTCTGTAGACAATGTTGGACACGGCATTGTAGAAGATCTTGTTGATGTTATAGACCATGTTGTGGATGGTGTAGACAGTGCTGTAGAAAGCATTGCAGACGGTACCATAGTTGGAACTGTAGACCGTGTAGTAGGTGGTGTGGTAAATGGTGCGGCAACCAGTGGCAGACAGTGCTGTAGACAGTGTTATAGGCAGTCATTTTGATGGTGTTACAGACCATGTTGATTTTGCTCTAGATGGTGCTTTAGACGGTTTGGTAGATGATGCTGTAAACAGTGCTGTACATATTGTCAATGGTGCTGTATACAGTGTTGGAGATGGTGTTGTAGGTAGTGTTATTGATGGTGTTGGAGACTGTGTTATGGACTGTGTTCTAGACGGTGCTGTAGATGGCACTGTAAATGGTGCTGTAGTTGCCATTGTAGGTGGTGTAGATGGCACTGTAGGTGGTGTTGTAGACGGCATTGTAGTTGCCATTGTAGATGGTTCTGTAGATAGTGTAGATGGTGCTGTAGATAATGTTGGAGACGGTATTAATAAACGGCATTGTAGACAGTCATGTTGATGGTGTTGTGGACAGTGTTGTAGATGGTGTTGTACATAGTGCTGTAGACAGTGTTGTAGATAGCACTGTAGACGATGCAGTTGATGGTGTGACAGATAGTATGGTAGACAGTGCTGTGGATGGTACAGTAGACAACGTTCTAGATGGTATTTTAGTCCGTGTTGTAGATGGCATAGACAATCTTATAGTCAGTTTAGTTATCAGTGATATAGTCTGAGTTACAGACAGCGTTATTGACAGGGTTTCTGACAGTGTTTGACAATGTTGCACTCAGTGGTATAGTCATTATAGACAGTGTAATAATCCATGTTGTAGACTATGTTTATAATCCATTATAGTCAATGTTTGGGACAGTTTTGTAATCACTGTTATAGCCTGTATTATAATCAGTGTTGTAGGTAGTGTTAGTGCCAGTATTATAGTCAGTGTTATAAAGAGTATTATAAACATGACTGTAGTTAGAGTTGTAGTCAGTCTTGTAATCAGTCTCATTTAGACAGTAGTATAATCAGTTAGTGTAATTTTCGATGCTATGCCGTTAGCGTTTTTGACAGTGATGTTATAGTACGTGTAATAGTGTTATCATCAGTTTGTAGACAGTTATAGCAGAAAGTTTCTCAGTCAGTATTATAATCAGTGTTACAAATGGAATCACTTATTATATACACAGTACTTGTCATATCATTGTTATAGTCACTGTTGTAAACCGTACGATAGACAGTGTTACAAATAGTATTGTTGTCTGTGTTATGGTCAGTATTATTTATAGAACTCTAAATAGTACTGTAGATAGTATTATGTACATTGTTAAAGACAGTGTTGCCATCAGTTCATAGTGTTGAAGTCACTACTACAGTCAGTGCTTTGGACATTATTGTCTCTGAATCATAGACCGTATTGAGGACAACATTACAGTCAGTGTTATTGACTCTGTTATAGACTGTACACAAACTTTGCATTAAACAGTGTGCTCACTGAACGTCCATTCTTACATTCTGCTGACCCTGTTGGGCTGTAGATGATTTACAGCCAGTGAGCGTCAAAGAGGTGCTCAGTCAGCCGGACTGACTGTTTTCGCAGTGTGTGAGTAAGGGTTGCAGTCAGAGTTCGGGAACAGTTGCACATTGACTTTTACTCATAGTGAGGTTAGTGCCTAGGATGGACTGTTCTCCACCCTGTTCTGATGACATCTCAGCTCTTAACACTAGTGTTCACTCCTGGTGCACGGTGTGAAGCTACCCTCCCCCTGTCCACTCCTAAAGCCTTGCTCCAGGGGTGACGGACAATAACACTGTGAGTCACCAGCTGTCAAACATTCTCACTCCCTGCCCCCTCAAATACCCACTCTCATCCCTCACATACAGTCACCCTCACTCTCATTCTCTCTCTCTCTCTCACACACTCTCACCCCCCTCTCTATTGCACATACACATACTCTCCTCTCTCTCTCTTTCTCACACACGCATACACACACACAACAAACATCAAAACACAGACACATGCATACATTCGCGCACACACACACACTCATACACATACTCTCCTCACACACACACACACACGCACACGCACACGCACACACACACATACACACAACTAACATCAAAACACAGACACAGGCATACATTCGCGCGCGCGCACACACACACACAGACACACACACTCATACACATACTCTCCTCTCTCTCTTTCTCTCTCGCTCACACACACACACACACACACAACTAACATCAAAACACAGACACAGGCATACATTTGCACGCGCACACACAGAACAAACATCAAAACACAGACACAGGCATACATTCACGCACACACGCACACATTCACACACAGACAGACAGACACACACATACACACACATTCACACACACACACATACACAGGCACACACACAGACACACACGGACACACACAGACACACACATTCACACACACTCACACACACAGACATGCACACAGACACACACACATTCACTCTCACACACAGACATACACAGACACACACACACATTCACACACACATACACAGACACGCACACACAGACACGCACACACACACATACACATTCACACAGCCACACATATTCACACACACACACACAGACACACAGACATGCACACACAGACACACACACACACATTCACACACCCACACATATTCACACACACACAGCCACACACACACAGACATACACAGACACACATTTACACAGCACACACATGAAAGAAATATCTGAAACACCATACTTAAATTTTCATACAAACTCTTTCTCATTCCCCCTCACGGACACTGACGTTTCCCACTTTCAATCTCTCTTTTAATCTCTCACTCTCTTCTCTTTCGCTTCTCTCTCTTCCTCTCATCTTTCTCTCTCCTCTCTCTTCTCGCTTTCTCCGAACCAGTTGAGAAGACAAGCGACAGGCTCGGCTATCTCCGCACGCCCACTCTAGTCCGAGTATCTTTTTCATCGCGAGCAAAGTTAGCCCTACCTGGCGTCCAGAGAGTCGGCATTGGGGGAGTTAATAGCAGGTCCGAGACGCAGTTACAATCCATGCCGGTCAAAGCGAAGCAGTCTACGAAAGTTGAAGAGAAAGAGGGTTAATCCATTAAAGAAGTAACTGTTACATCACGCAACAATCAGCGCCTCCAGAAATTCATGTTATTTAAACTTTGAATGATTATCCAAACATGTTATTTTGTTTTATTTTTAATGCCGTGAGTGTCATAATTCTGTTTTATAAATTTATAAATATACACCTTTAAATGTATATGTATATAATAAATTGTTTTATAAATTCAATTATTCCAAATTACACATCTTCAAAATTTTCAAAACTAAGGCCACGTGTTGAGTGAATTGAACAATCTCTGTGTTTGGAATAATTTTACATACAACGCTAATATTTACATAAACTGCTACTATTGATTAGATGTATACACATATATAACTTGCAGAAAACATTATATATTATGTAGGATATTCTATATAATTTGTATTTGTATATCAATTAAACAATTATAAATGCATTTTATATTCATATTAATTAACATTTTATTCAAATATTTGAAATAACATTGCATAAATGTATTTTATATCTAAGTTGATGTTACGTTTAATTTCATTCAAATGTATAGTTACAAATCCATAGAAAGATATTTTGTTTATATGTTTATGTTATTTGTATTTTTTTCAAGTGCACGCTGAAAGGCAGTTCTATATTCATATAAATTGGCGTTATGATTTCATGTTATCTATTGTTATATTTTAATTATATATTTTCATTTAATCGCTTAGCTGTCCCTACAATACTTTTATATTTATGAAAAACCAGGACGTATATATTTCAGTCAGATTCTTTCAGTATAATTTATTTTACAAATAATATCATTTATTAAAAAAACATTTTAACTCTAAGTACGTTTTATATCGATACAAATAAAAAAATCACAGAAGGGAATTAAAGATTTAAAACATCGAGCTTTAACAGTGTACTGTAGAAATGTAAAACGTTGTAAGTGGAGGACAGTTGTTGACATTGAAATGAACGAGGAAACGGAGAGAGAGCGAGAGGTTTGACAAGGAGAGTGAGGTTAAAGGAAGAAGGGGCGAGAGATGGTTTTGAGTTAAATTTAAAGCAGATCTTTTACTGTACAATGGAATGCCACGTTAGCCATAAAAAGAGTTAGAAAGAATAGTTTTGCATATATAAATTTAAAAAAAAATTTAAATACGGACTACACGATGAAAGTAACTAGTTTCTATACAAAATGAATATTAACTGGGTTTATATATTAAACGCAGGCTAAATAGTGAAAGTAGCTGTTTTATATATAAAGGTACAATTATATGTAAAATAAATGATCTGTAGAATGACAATGTTTAATGAAACCATATAATGAAACTCGAAATCAGCCAAGTCATGAAAGCATATACAGAACTGTGCAAAAGTTTTAGGCACACTGGAGTTTTAAAATATGATTTCAGATGGCGAGGCCTCCACAGAGCCCTGATCTCAACACTTATCGAGGCCGTCTGGGATTACCTGCAGAGACAGAAGCCGGTGAAACAGCCAAACAGGCAAGTTCTCCAGGATGTTTGGAACAATCTACCGGCCGATTTTCTTAAAAAACTGCACGACAGTGTGTCTAAGAGAATGGATGCAGTTTAAAAGGCAAAGGGTGGCCACAGCAAATATTGATTTGATTTAGTTTCATTTTACTGTTTTCAGCTCCTTATAATAAAATTTTAATATTTAGTAACTTCATTATTTTTGAAAGCATCTTCGTTTTACAATGTTTTTATGTGTCTGAGAATTTTGCACAGTCCTGTAAAAGCAGAGTGTAATAAAACTATGGAATAAACTATATAATGAAACTACTTAATCAATCTATATATATTGAAACTATAAGAAGGCATTATATAATTTAACTATGCATTGAAACCACGTAATGAATCCAGATAATAAAATCGTAATAATATGTAATGGAACTATATGCAGTATATTGAACAATCATATATTAAACAGACTATACAGTATAATAAAAGTAGCTGGTTCATATAGAACGTGCACAGAGTTTATATAGAAAATGCACAATGAAAACTAAACAGGCTATATAATGAAAGTAATTGGCTGTGTATATATTAAAGGAATTATACAATTAATGTATATCCTTTAATTCCCCCTTCCCGCTTCTTCTATACCTCACTTCAGCCTCTTACCTCTTCTCACGCGCCTATCACCTCCCCCTCCTTCCTGTTCTCCTCTGGTCCACTCTCTTCTCCTTCATCTCCAGCCCTTTACCTTTTCCACCCACCTGGCTTCTCCTTCTCCACCCCCTCCTCTTCATTCTGCTTTCTTCCCCCTTTCTTTCCCGTCCCGAAGAAGCGTCTCGGCCCAAAACGTCGGCTGCTGGTTCATTTCCATGGACGCTGCCTGACCAGCCGAGTTCCTGCAGCATTTTTTGTTGCTTCGGACCTTCAGCATCTGCAGAACTTGTTGTGTGTATCATTTCCCGCGTGTGTAATTGATTTGAAACGAGATGAGTCACACAAGTAACAGGTATAAAACAAACTAGTAACCTGTCTATATTCCAGTACTGCTGTATAATAGAACAGATGGTATACCTTGAAATTAAAATCCACATACAAGCAGTTATGCGCAAAATATTTTCCTAAAGATGACATTAAAATGTATGACAACGATTAAGCGAGTATTTTATATTTATAAATAGTCTATTAATGAGTTCTGAAGGGTTGGAATCTGTAGGAGCGGTTAATCCCTGGGCTATATTTCCCCAGGCGATTCTGTTGCCGAATTCTGTCTCGGACGGTGCGTGGATGTTGGTCTCTCCAGAGAACAGGAGGCATGCTCCCTGGCGCACAGGCAGACACAGAGAAAGTCTAACCTCTTCCAAGAAATTATCATCGGGGGAAGAAAAATAGAGAATAAAATCGCCTCCTGTTTGAGCCAGAATGGGAAGCACATTCTCCGCCTCTCGTCCGGCCGGGGGAGGGAATGGAAAAGACGGCGACCCGACCCTGCGCCGGTAGCCGGCGCAACAGCGCATTCTCTTCGGCCTCCGGAGATAATACAACTCCTGTCCCGGAACAGGCAGCGAGATTTCAGTCCAATAGCACATTTACGACAATGGTAGCCAACTCTCATCACTCACTCTTTTTCGCAAAATTGTTGTACAAAGCTCTAGCAGGAGGAACCCCATTTTGGGAGTGGGCACGGTCGGGGCATCGTGCGTAAGACTCGGGAAGTCATACTGCAGCTGGGTAACACTTCGGTTAGGCTGGACTTGGAGTTCTGTGTGCAGTTCTGGTCACCCCATTACAGGAAGGGGGTGGGGGCTTTCAAGAAGTTGCAGAAGAGATTCACCAAGATGCTGCCTGGCTTAGAGGGCACCAGCTATACGGGAGTTTGGACAAACTTGGGTTGTTTTCTGTGGAGTTGCAGAGGCTGAAGGATGTAGTTAATAAAATTCGGAGAGGCCGAAATGGGATAGACAGTCAGAATCTTCAACCCAGGATCAAAATGTCTAATACTATAGGGCATTAAGGTGATAGGGGATAAATTGGAAGGAGATGTGTGGGGGCAAGTTTTTTACTGCACAGAGATGGGTGCCTAGAATGTGCTACCAGGAGTGGTGGTGGAGGCAGATATGGTCGAGATATATCAGAAGCTTTTAGGTCAGCACGTTAATGTGCAGTGAAATGGAGAAACTTGTAGGCAGAAGTGAATTAGTTTAGTTGGGATTTTCAGTACTGGTTTAATTAACTCAGCCACAACATCGTGGGCGAAAAGAGTTTGTTTATTGTCATATGCAGTGAAGTTCCTGGAACGTATGAAGTTCACAGAGTAAACAGTGCACATGACAATAATAAATACAACAATAAACACAGTGAATTCCAATTAATTGGGACACATCAAGACCAGTATATTTTCGCCCAATTAAATAGCTGCCTCAATTAGCTGAAGTTTCATGGAAGTAGTTAAACAAATATTAAAAAGATAAACTAGCATTTATCTAAATATAAATTATGTTTTTGAATGAAATTCAGAACAAATTAAAACACTACTGCAGTAGTTACAATGGCGTATTAGTTCCTAATACATTCATTCAGTGTATGCTGCCATGTTCTTTTGATTGACTGCAAAGCTGCAGACAACTAGTGCCTTCATACAATGCTTTTGATGGTTGCATCCTCCAAATCTTCATGTTCATTGCGACATTCAAGATGGGTGTGAATGTCTTCAAATTCTTCGTGGATTCTAACTTCCTGAAGTAGCAACATTATTTCAGTAAAGCAGCCAGCATAATCAAAGACCATGCTCTCCCTCTCTCTTTTCATACTCTTACATTCTCTCTTCTGCCCATCCCCCCCCCAATCAGGCAGAAGATACCAAAGCCTGAAAATATGTTCCACCAGTCTCAAGGATAGCTTCTACCCTACTGTTATAAGACTTTTGAATGGATATCCTTTCCACTAAAGATGAACTCTTGAATTCACAATGTACCTCGATGTGGCCCTTATTGCCTGCCTGCACAGCACTTTCTTTGTAACTATTTATTAGTGTCATAGAAAAGTGCAGCACAAGAACAGGCATTTCCACCCATCTAGTTCATGATGAACCATTTAAACTGTTTAGTCCCATCTCCTGCACCTGAACCACAGCCCTCCATTCCTCTCTCATCCATGTTCCTATCCAAACTATTCTTAAATGTTGAACTTAGCTTGCATGCACTATTTGTGCTGACAGCTTGTTCCACACTCCCACGACACTCTGAGTGAAGAAATTTCCTCTCTTGTTCCCCTTAAAATTTCACTTTTCACCCTTAACCCATGACCTCTACTTGTAGTCCTACTAAACTTCAGTGGAAAAAAGCCCGCTTGCATTTACCCTATTTATACCCCTCATAATTTTGTATACTTCTATCAAATCTCTCCTCAATCTTCAATGTTCCAAGGAATAAAGTCCTCCCTTTTCGATATTTCCTTATTACTCAGGTCTTCAGACCTGGCAACATCCTTGTAAAGTTTCTCTGTACTCCTTCAACCTTATTTACATCTTTCCTGTAGGTATGTGACCAAAAATGCACACAATACTACAAATTAGGCCATAAAAACGTCAATGTAACATCCCATCTCCTGTACTCAGTACAAAATACTCTGCAGACGCTGGGGCCAAAGCAACATGCACAACATGCTGGAGGAACTCAGCAGGTCGGGCAGCATCCGTGGAAATGAGCAGTCAACGTTTCCACGGATGCTGCTGGACCTGCCGAGTTCCTCTAGCGTGTTCCTGTACGCAATACTTTGAGTTATGAAGCTTTCTTTAAGAGCTTGTCTACATGTGTCGCCACATTCAATGGACTGTATTCCCAGGCCCCTTTGTTCTACCGCACTCTTCAGTGCCCTACTGTTCACTGTTCACTGTTCACTGTTCACTGTTCACTGTGGCTGGTCCTATCAAAGTGCAACACCTTGCACTTGTCTGAATTAAATTCCATCTGCCATTTCTCAACCCATTTTTCCAGCAGTTCCAGATGCCATTGCAAGCTCTGATGGGCCTCCTCACAGTCCGTCCATTGCACTCCTGATCTTGGTGTCGTCTGCAAACTTGCTGATCGGGTTAACCACGTTGACATCCAGGTTGTTGATATAGATGAGAAACATCAGTGGACCCAGCACTGATCCCATCGGCACACCACTAGTCACCGGTCTCCAGTCAGAGGGGCAACCATCTACCAGCAGTCTCTGGCTGCTCCCCCAAAGCCAGTGTTTAAACCAATTTACCACCTCATCTTGAATGCCAAGTGACTGAACCTTCCCGAGCAGCCTCCCATGGAAGAGCTTGTCAAATGCCTTGCCGTCAAAAGCCTTGGAAACATCGACAGACGCCATCGCCGTATCCAGGTGTCGCTCCCTTGTTCTCCTCAGCACGCAATCCAGCAGAGTCACCGCCTCGAACGTGCTGTCCCACTGTAGAAATCCAAACTGCAAAGAGGGCAAATTCAAAACAGCAGACCATCTGAACGCCAGGACACGATGGAAGGCCCTAAGAAGTATGGAAGAAATGTTAATAGGGCAAAAATCAGAAGGAGAGGACGAGTCGCCAGAGTGCTTGGGTACCAGGGTAATCCGGGAATGCTTTAAAGGGGAGAGAAGATCACCTAGACTAAGAATAATATTGTAATAAGCCACCAGAAATGATGGGTTTGTGGGGTGAAGCTGCTGGAAGGTAATCCTATCGGGGCCAGCTGCAGAACCTGACATCCCCCCGATTGCTGAGGAGACATCGGATGGATGGATGGATTGGATGCAGGAGGTCCCAGTTTGCCGGGCAGACTTCACGAGCCTGGCGGGGGTTGGATACACCCTCAGCAGAGAGAATCCCCGCCCAACAGTCATAGGTCCCCGGCAGAAGTGCCCTGTAAACACCATCCACTATCTTACCTTCAGCGACTTTCCTGGTAACTTCCTCAAAAACCTCTACAAGACTGGTTAGGTACAACCTACCACACACAGAGCCATGCTTAGTATCCCTAATCAGTCCTTGCCTACCAAAATACTCATATTTCCGGTCCCTTAGTATACGTTGCAATAGCTTTCCCACTACTGATGTCAGGCTCACCAGCCTATAATTTCCCGGTTTATTTTTAGAGCCTTTCTTAAACAGCAGAACAGCATGAGCTATCCTCCAATCCTGCACCACCACACCCGTATGTTTAGAATATTTCTACTAGTGCCCCTGTAATTTCTGCAAAAGCCTTCCATAATGTCCAAAGAAATATCTGGGGATTTATCCACCTTAATTTGCCTCAAGATGGCAAACAACTCCTCCTTCGTAATCTGTAGGGTCCAGGACCTCATTGCTGCTTTGCTTCAATTCTATACACTCTGTGTCCATCTTCCGAGTAAATACAGATGCAAATAATCCATTGTTCTCTTATTGCTTTGCTCTTGTATTACCTCGATCTACTGTATGGATGACAAGCAAGACAAAGTTTTCCCTCTATACCATGGTATATGTAGCCAATTATGGTATAATAAACCAGTTACCACTTCCCTAGTCAAGTTTACTGTCCTGTGTACAATTATGTTGAGGAGCAGGCATGATGAAAAACTTACTTGTAAAAGCAACACAGGCTCGTAGGTCCAACACACGGAATATAAATGATATGTAAAAGTATACCATACAGTGAAAAAGGCAAGATGGCAGCGACAAAGAAACAAAGAGATAATTGAAGACAAGTCAGTCAGGAACCTATCAATCTCTGCCTTGGGCCCCACTGCCCTCTGTGCCAAGGAATTCTACCCCTGCTTGAAAAGAATCCTCCTGGTCGCAGTTCTTTATTCTGAGGCTGTGTCCTTGAATCCTAGAACTTCCTGCTGATGGAAGTGCCCTCTCCATGTCCACTCTGTGCAGGCCTTTCAGTATCTGGGAGGTTTCAATGGCATTCCCCCCTCATCCTCCACTGAGTACAGGCTCAGAGACATCTACTGGTCCAGGTAAGCAACCGTTAAGCGTGCTTTAGCAAGCTAGGGCTTTTCTCTTTAGGGCGAAGGAGGGTGAGAAGTAACATGATGGAGGTGTATAAGATGATAAGAGGCATAGATAGAGTGGACAACCAGAGATGAAATGCTTAATATGCGAGGACATCCTTTGAAGGTGTGTGGAGGAAAAAACAGGGGAAATGTGATAGATGACTTTTTTTTTAACGCAGAGAGTGGTGGGAGCGTGGAGCATACTGCCAGAGGTGGTGGTAGAGGCAGAGATTTTAAGGACATATAGTAGACTCCCAGATGAAGGGAAAATTGAGGTCTATGTAAGAGGGACGGGTTAGAGATATTGAAGTTGGTTAGAACCTAGACATGGCATCATGGGCTGAAGTGCCCATACTGTGCTGGTCCTTCATTCCTCAGATTGTTCTTGTGATCTTCCTCTGAAGCCTCTCCAGGGCCAACACGTCCTTCCTTGGACACAGGACCCAAATATACTCACAATATTCTAAATACGATCTTACCAACAAAACCAACTTTATCCAGTAACTTCTTATAGCTCATACCCTGTTGTTCTGGTAACCCCCTTCTGCACCCTCTCCGAAGCCTCCACATCCTTCTTGTGATGGGGCACCCAGAACTGAACACAACTTTCTTCACTGACCACAGCTCTGCATTCAATACTATCATCCCCTCAAAACTAATCAGTGAGCTTCAAGTCCCCGGCCTCAGTACCTCCTTGTGCAACTGGATCTTCGATTTCCTCTCTTGCAGTCAGTCTGAATTGGCAACATCTCCCCCACGAACTCTCCCACAAGGCTATCCCTCTGTTCTACTCACTCTATACTTACGACTGTGAGGCTAAGCACAGCTCCGATGCCATATTTCAGTTTGCCAACTCTACTGCTGAGGCCAGATCAAAGGTGGAGACAAATCTGCACATAGAAAATCTGGCTGAGTGGTACTACAGCACTGCTCTCTCACTCAACATCAGCAAGGCCATCAAGATGATTATTGACTTGAGGAGAAGGACCCAGAGGTCCATGAGCCAGTCTTCATCAGGGGATCTGATTAACAGAGGGTCAGCAACTTTAACTTCCTTGGTGTTATTATTTCAGAGGAATTATCCTAGGTTCACCACATTAGTTCCATTATGAAGAAAGCACTGCAGCACCTTAACTTTCTTAGAAGTTTGCAAAGATTCAGCATATCATAAAACTTTGACAAACTCCTATAGATGTGTGGTGGAGAATATACCGGCTGGTTGCATCACAGCTTGCTATTGAAACACAGGTGCCCTGTATGGAAAAGTCTACAATAAGTAGAAGATATGGGTCAGCCCATCATGGCTAAAGCCCTCTTTACCATTGAGCACATCTACATGAAGCACTGTCTCAGAAAAGCAGCATCCATCATCCAGGCCATGCTCTCTTCTCACTGCTGCATCAGGAAGAAGGTATAGGAGCCTCAGGACTCACCCCACCAGCTTCAGGAACAGATATTACCCCTCAACCATCAAGCTTGAACCAGGTGGGATAACTTCATTCAACTTCACTTGCCCCATCACTAAACTGTTCCCACAACTTATGGACTCAACTTCAAGGTCTCTTCATCTCATGTTCTCAATATTTATCATTAGTTTAATTTCTTTTTCTCCTTTTTGTATTTTCAAGATTCAAGATTCAGGATTCAAGCACATTTATTATCAAAGAATGTATAAATTATAAAACCTTGAGATTTGTTTGCTCACAGAAAGCCACAAAGCAAGAAACCCAAAAGAGCCCAATTAAAAAAAAAGATAATAAAAAAAAATAAAAGGCCTGCACTCAATGCGCAGGAGAAAGAATCAAAAATATAAATCGTGTAAACAATTAAAGCGAAGGCCAGCATT
Organism: Hypanus sabinus; assembly: GCF_030144855.1. NCBI lineage: Eukaryota > Metazoa > Chordata > Chondrichthyes > Myliobatiformes > Dasyatidae > Hypanus > Hypanus sabinus. The sequence continues at coordinate 41,950,811 of NC_082706.1, read as the reverse complement.
CCGAACTGGAAGTGATTCCGCGGATCGGAGCCCAGGGCAGCCCAAAGCCTTGCTTATTCGTTCACCGCATTCGCAGGCACAGAGCACAGCAGCTGGGGCAGTCTTCATAGCCTCAGCGCCATGGAGATTACCTTCATGGAGAACGAGTAGAATCGGCTCTCCTCCCAGCTGACACCTTGTCTTTTTCAGTCTATCCAGTGTTTAAATCAACCTATCATAATAGCAGCGAAAGGTTCTGGTGCCCTGGAGAAAGGACTGACCATCGTGGAGAGTGAGGGAAATTGGCTCTTGCGTTCGAACTGGACTGGTGTTTAAATTGTCTAACCAGTGCATCAAACCTTGCCTAGATTGCTGTGCTTTTTCACATTAGTAGTTGTCCATCTTGTTGAGTGTAGTCTTTTATTGACTGTGTTTCTTGTGTTTACTGTGATTACCCATGAGAAAATGAATGTCAGGGTTGTATATGGTGACAAATACATACTTTGATAATAAATTTACATAGAACTCTAAGCGCAGCCTGATTGGAGTTTTACACAGCTTCATCCTAACTTCCTGACCCTTATACTGGTGAAGGCAAGTGTGCCATATACCTTATGTCAGAATCATCATCAAATCAGGCTTAATATCACTGGCATATGTTGTGGTATTTGTAGTTTTCTGATCACATTGTACAGTGCAATACATAATAAACTATAAATGACTAAATAAATTACAAGTTAAATAAGTCGTGCAATAAGAGAGAAAAAAAGAAAACAGTGAGGAAGTGAGGTTTTGAGCAAGGGTTCATTGTCCATTCAGAAATCAGATGGTGGATTCTAAAACACTGTTTCTAAAACACCGGGTGTGCGTCTTCAGGCTCCTGTGCCTCCTCCACCTTGGTAGCAATGAGAAGAGGGCAGGTCCTGGGTGAAAGGGGTCCTGCATGACGGATTCCTCCCTTTTGAGGCATCACTATCTGAAGACGCCCTCGATGCTGGGGAGGCTAGTGCCCATAACAGAGCTGGCTGAGTGTAAAACTTTCCGCAGCTTTTTCTGATCCTGGTTCGTGGCCCCTCCATTCCAGATGGTGACGTAACCAGTTAGAATACTATCCGCGGTGCATCTGTAGAGATATGCTAGAGTCGTTGGCGACAAACTAAATCTCCTCAGAATCCTAAAGAAATATAGCTGCTGTCATGCCTTTTCGAAGTTGCATCAATATGTTGGACCCAGGATAGATCTTCAGAGATGTTGACACCCAGGAACTTAAAGTGGTCATAGCTGATACCTCAGCAAGGACTGGTGTGTATTCCCTGGACTTATCCTTCCTGAAGTCCGCAGTCAAATCCTTGGTCTTACTGAAGCTGAGTGCAAGGATGTTGTTTTGTCACCATTCAGCCAGAGCTGGTCTATCTCACTCCTGTACCCCATCACCCTCTGTACTATCTATTAAAAACTCATCTGCAATAAAATCTTTCAAAAGAATATTAGCATTAACCCAGGCTTTATTTGTTAATATCAGTCTTAGCAGAGTACAGCACAGGAACTGGCCCATCAGCCCATGATACTCTGCTGAACTAATTAAATCAGTAATTAAATGCCTAACTAAATTAATTCTTTCTGCTTGGATGTTCGAATTAGTTTATTATTGTCACTTGTACCAAAGTCAGTGAAAAGTTTAACATGGAGAAATCTGCAGATGCTGGAAATTCAAACAACACACACAAAATGCTGGTGGAATGCAGCAGGCCAGGCAGCATCTATAGGGAGAAGCACTGTCGACGTCCTGACGAAGGGTCTCGGCCCGAAACGTCGACAGCGCTTCTTCCTATAGACGCTGCCTGGCCTGCTGCATCCCACCTGCATTTTGTCAGTGAAAGGTTTGTCTGGCACACTGTTCATACAGATCAAATCATTACACAGTGCAATGAGGTAGAACAAGGTAAAATAACAGAATGCAGAACAAAGCCTAACAGCTACGGGAAAGTGCAGTGCAGGTGGACAATAAGGTGCAAGATCATAATGAAGTCCATGATCTCTACCCCTTCATTCTCTGTGTATTCATGTGCCTACAGTCTCCTAAACACCTCTATCATATCTGCTTCCACCACCACCCTCCGGCAGCACATTCAGGTACCCACCACTCTGTGTGTAAAATTAAATTTGCGTTGCACATCTCCTTTGAACTTACCCCCTCTTACCTTAAATGCATGGCCTTGTAAGCTGGGGTAGGACTTGTAAAGAAGTCTCACTTTTAAGTTCAAGTGTATTGTGTTTAATGCCAACAAAATGAGCTTTTTGCACAGACATGAGTTAATTTAATCTGAAATTTGTATTAGTCACGCATTGCTTATAGAACAAGATGAACATGGCATTATTGCGTTATTGTTGTCACATGTACCGAGATACCGTGAAAAGTTTGTCTCGCGTACTGTTCATCGGGATCAGATCATTGCGGAGTGCACTGAGGTAGAGCAAGGTAAAGCATAAATAACAATGCAGAATGAAGTGTAACAGCTGCCGAAAGAGTGCAGTGCGGGTAAATGATAATGTGCAAGATCAATACAAGGCCAAGAATCCATCTTATTGTGTAATCTGTTCAGATCTGTTCAGTGGGGTAGAAGCTGTCCTTGATCTTGGTGGCATGCTTTCGGGACTTTGTATCTGCTGGGAGAGTGTGAGTGGTGAGAAGAGGGAATGTCTGTGGTAGGTGGGGTCTTTGATTACACTGGGCTTTATGCTAAGACAGTGAGAAGTATAAATGACACTAGAGCAAATTGAGAGAGAGTAAATGAAATACATTCCGTGGTAGTATTTGGGTTTTCCAGGTTGGTTCAGGAATCTGATGATGGTTAGGAAGAAACCGTTGTTGAGCCCTGAGGAGTGAGTCTTCAGGCTCCTGTATCTCCTGCCTGATGGCAGCATCATGAAGAAGGCATTGACTGAATAGTGAGGGCCCCCGGTGATGACATCACCTTCCCGAGACATCGGCTCTTGTAGATGTTCCTCTAGTGAGGCAAGCTGTACCTGTGATGGATCTGGCTCTCTGCAACCCTTGCATTCCTGGCTTTGGAGTTTCCATACCAGGCTGTGATGTAACTAATCAGGATGCTTTTCACCGTACTATAGAACTTTTCACCATACATGTATATAATCTGTCAGACTCTTGAATCCTGAATCTCTACTTCTGAGAAAGTAAAGGCTCTGGTGTGCCTTCAAAATTGCATTAAAACTGTATGTTGGGTGCAGGACAGATCCTCTGAGATGCTGATTGTTAACCCCTCAAAGAGGACTGGTGTGTGTTCTCCCCATTTCCCCTCCCTGAAGTCCACAATCCATTCCTTGGCCTTGCTGGCATTGATTGCACGATTGTTTAAGAAAGATTTGAAATGTTTCTCCAGTCTATCTATTCTGTTGGAACAATCCATCTTTGCAGGCATTTTCTGCTATGTGGGAACTCAGTGTATGGTTGATTTTCCAACTTGTTAAGTATTATAGGCTAGTCTGAAAGGTTAGATCACAAGGGATCCGGGGAGAGATAACAAATTGGATTCACAGCTGGCTCGACATTTGGAAGCAGAGGGTAATGATTGAGGGTTGTTTCTCAGACTGGAGGTTTGTGAGAAGCACTGTGCCACAGGGGTCAATCTGGGACCTTTCTTGTTCATCATTTATTATTTATATAATATTAAAGCAGCTAAAATTCATTCAGAGTTCAGAGGAGATTTGGTATGTCACCATAGACTCTAGCAGATACCTACGGATGTAGGGTGGAGAGTATTCTGACTGGCTGCAACACCATTGCACAGGATCACAAGAGGACGTGGAGGATTGTCGACTCAGCTAGTTCTATCCTGGGCAGAACCCTTCCCCCATCAAGAATATCTTCAAGAGATGGTGACCCAAGAAGATAGCATCCACCATTAATAACCCTTACCATAAGGGATATGTCCTCCTCTCATTATTACCTTCAGGGAGAAAGTACAGGAGCCTGACGACCCACACACAGCATTTTAGAAGCAGCTTTTTCCACGCTACCATCAGATTTTTGAGTGATCCATGAGCCCATGAGCACTACCTCACTGTTCCTCTTTTGTGCTATTAGTTGATTTTTTTTTAATTTTGAATTACCGGTAGTAATTTTTTATGTCTTGCACTGTACTGCTGCCACAAAATAACAGATTTCACAACAGATGTCACTGGCAATAAACCTACTTCTAGGGTCCTAAGATTTATACATGAATGCACAAGGTATGGTTACCATGTTTGCAGATGACAAAAAATTGGATGGCATCTCAGAAAGTGAAGAAGGTTATCAAATTTTACCAAGGAATCTTGACCAGCTAGGCACTGTAAGTGGGCCAAGGAATGGCAAATGGAATTTAATTAAACTAGGTATAAGCTGTTGTAGTTAAATCATGGAAGGACTTTCACAGTGAACAACAGGGCTCTGGGGTGTGTTGTAGAACAGAGGGACATAGGAATACAGGTAATAACCTAATTCTGCTCCTATATCTTGCAGCCTTATAAGAAGTGGTTGAGGCAGGTACAGTAACAACATTCAAAAGACAGCCACATGGATCAGAAAGGTTTAGAGCCAGGGTTCACAACTTAGGGTCTGTGGACCCCTTGCCTAATGTTATTGGTCTATGGCATTAAAAGAAGCTTGGAAATGCCTGGCTTGGAGAGATATGGCCCAAACGTGGGCAAATAGAGCCCCCTTGTTTACTCTCTGTGTAGCCATAACTATGTCACCACCCACAGCTTCAATCTGCTAATTAAATTTGCTGACGACACTACACTGATTGGCCTAATCTCAAATAATAACGAGGCAGCCTGCGGAGAAGAAATCATCACCTTGACACGGTGGTGTGAAGTAGACAACCTCTCCATCAACATCGCAAAAACAAAGTAGCGGTTGTGGACTACAGGAGGAATGGAGACGGGCTAACCCCTATCGACATCAATGGATCTTGGGTTGAGAGGGTGAACAGCTTTAAGTTCCTCAGCATAAATGTCACCAAAGATCTCACGTGGTCTGTACGTACAGCCTGTGTGGTGAAAAAGGCACAATAGTGCCTCTTTCACCTCAGACGGTTGAATAAGTTTGTTATAGGCCCCCATATCCTAAGAACTTTCTACAGGGGCACAACTGAGAGCATTCTGACTGGCTGGAAAACTGCCTGGTATGGGAACAGTACCTCCCTCAATCACAGGACTTTGCATAGCGTGGTGCGGACAGCCCAGTACATTGGTAGATGTAGAGCTTCCCACTATTCAGGACATTTACAGCAATAGGTGCGTAAAAAGGGCCCGAAGGATCGTTGGGGACCCGAGTCACAACCACAAACTGTTCCAGCTGCTACCAACTGGAAAACAGTACCACAGCTTAAAAGCCTGGACCAACAGGCTCCGGGACAGCTTCTTCCACCAGGCCATCAGACTGATTAATTCACGCTGATACAACTGTATTTCTATGTTATATAGACTATCCTGTTGTACATAATAATTATTATAAATTACTATAAATTGCGCATTGCACATTAGACAGACGTAACATAAAGATTTTTACTCCTCATTGTCTATGAAGGATGTAAGTAATAAAGTCAATTCAGGTTGGAGGGACCGTGGTCAGAATACCTCTTTGTCCTGCTTCCATGCTACGTGACTCTACCACTTGAAGGCCTGAATGCAAATCCTCTCACAATAGTGGGCAGCACATCATCTGCCCTCCTCATTGCCCGATCTTAAATCTTAACTGTTCACTAGCTGGAGTTCCCTCAGTGAAAGACAGTCAGTATCACCTTGCGATTACCCATTTCTGTTCTAGTCACCCACACTATGAGAAGGAGGTGGTTTGAATTACTTTACATATAGTCATAGAGTCATAGAGCACTATAGTACAGAAACAGGCCCTTTGGCCCATTTAGTCCATGTTGGCCTAGTCCCATTTTCCTGCACTCAGACTACCACCCTCCATACCCTTCCTATCTATTTACCTATCTATAATGTTGACAAGTCCCATTGCATCTGTCACTTCGGCTGGCGGCTAGCTCCACACTCGTACCATTCTCTGAGTGAAAACATCCCCCCTTAAACATTTCACCTTTCACCCCTAACCCATGACCACTGGTTTTAGTCGTCCAACCTGAGGGGAAGAGTTGCTTGCATTGACCCCATTTATACCCCTCATAATTTTGTATGCCTCTGTAAGATCTCCCCTCATTCTCCCACACTCCAGGGGAATAAAGTCCTAACCTTTCCCCTTAACTCAGGCATCAAGTCCTGGCGACGTCCCTGTAAATTTTCTTTACACTCTTTCAAACCTATCGCTATAAGACCATAAGACAGATGAGGAGAGTTAGGCCATTCGGCCCATCGACTGCCTCGCCATCATGGCTGATTTATTATGCCTCTCAACTCCATTCTCCTGCCTTCTCCCCGAAACCAACAGGATATCTTTCCTGTTGGTAGGTGACCACAACGGCACACGATACTCCAAATTTGGCCTCACCAACTTACAAGACTAACTTAAATCTTATACAACTTCAACATCCCAAGCCTGTACTCAGTGTCCTGATATATGAAGGTCAATGTGCCAAAACTTTCTTAACTACCTATCAATGGGGTCTATTTATATATACACACTTATGGGGATTGACTGGGAAAAAGCTGGGCTTGATTTCCCTGGAGTCCATCCAGTCTGCTCCGCCATTTCATCATGGCTGATCCATTTTCCCTCTCAACCCCATTAATCTGCCTTCACCCTCTAACCTTTCATGCTCTGACTAAAGAAGTTTGTCAGAAGGGTGGACAGAGTTAACTAGGAGTTAAGTGAGATTTTGATTAGCTGGGGAAGTGGGACAGATGGAGTTTAAGTCAATGAAATGTGAGGTGTTGCACCTTGGTAAAACAAACCAGGGCAGGACTTACACAGCAAGTGGTAGAACCCTGGAACAGAGCTCGACAGCTAAACAGGATGGTGAAGATGTTAGGCACGTTGGCCTTCATTAGTAAGAAGGAGGATGAGAGGTGACTTGATAAAAGTATACAAGATGATAAAAAGGCATAGATAGAGTGGTCAGCCAGAGACTTTATCCCAGGGTGAAAATAGTTAATATCAGGGGGCATCATTTTAAGATGATTGGAGGAAAGTATGAGTGGTCAGAAGTAAGTTTTTTTACACAGAGTGAGGAGTGTTAGGGATGGTAGAGACTGATACATTATAGGGGCATTGAAGAAAATCTTAGTTTGGGATATGAATGACTGAAAAGTGGAGAGCCATGTGGAAGGGAAGGGTTCAATTGACCTTAGAGTGGGTTAAAAAATCAGCACAACATGGGCTGAAGGGTCTTTACTGTAATGTTCTATGTTCTGTGTTTCCAATACTGAGCCCAAGAAGCCGAGAAGCTGTACAAGACATTAGTGAAACTGCACTTGGAGTACTGCGTGCAGTTTTGGTTGCCCAGTTATAGGAGTGTAGGAGTGTTTTGGCTCATGACTTAGTGGATAAGGTCTACTGATCTGAAGGTCACTGGTTCGAGCCTCAGCTGAGGCAGCGTGTTGTGTCCTTGAGCAAGGCACTTAACAACACATTGCTCTGCAACGACACCGGTGCCAAGCTGCTTGGGTCTTAGTGCCCTTCCCTTGGACAACATCGGTGGTGTGGAGAGGGGAAGGCTTGCAGCTTGGGCAACTGCCGGTCTCCCATACAACCCTGGAAACCTTCCAAGGAGCAAATCCATTTTTGATCTCTCTGTTCTATCCTACTCCTCAGGGTTCTACCATTTTCTGTGTAAATCCTAAATTTATAGGATTTTCTTAAGCTGGAGAGGATGTGGACAAGGATGCTACCAGGACTGGAGGATTTAAGTTATATGGAGAAACTGGATAGACTGGGACTGTTTTCCCTGGAGTAAAGGAGGGTAAGAGATGATATTATAGAGGTTTATAAAGTCATGATAGATCATTTGGATGGTCACAGTCTTTTTCCCAAGGGTTGGGGAAGGTACAGATTTAAGATGAGGGGGGAAATGTTTAAAAGGATATGGACCAAATGTGGGCAAATGGGACTGGTGTTCAGCATGGACAAATTGGTCCAAAGGTTTATCAAGTAAAATGCTGTGTTACTCTGACTTTATGAGGCAGTGGAGTACGTAAGGGTGACATAGTCAGAACTTTCCCCCCTCCCCCTTTGGTAGGAGCATCAGGAACAAGAACAAAAAGGCAGAGGTTTTAAGTGAGAGGAAGGAGCTGTAAAGGGGATCAGAGCGATAAGGTTTTTTTTAAAACAGAGACTGGTTGATATTAGAACTCACTGCCAGAGGAGGTGATGGTATCAGATGCAATCACTAAGTTTAAGAGGCTCTAATGGGGACACCTAGAATTAGTAGAAATGGGCAATAAAGTTGACATGGACAAGGTGCCCAACATTTAAGCGCAAGCCAAATGCCATTGATAAATTCACTGATGACTCCGCTGTTGCTGGCAGAATCTCAGGCGGCAATGTGGAGCCATTCAGGAGCAAGATAGATCAGCTGGCTGAGCTGTGTCACAACAGCAACATTGTAGGCAACACCTGAAAGATCAAGGGACAGATTGTGGACTTTAGGAAGGGGAAGTTGGGAGAATACGCGCCAATTCTCACCGAGGAGTTCGTGGTGGAAAGGGTGAGCAGCTTCAAGTTCCTGGGTGTTAACATGTTGATGCAGTCATGAAGAAGATACACCAGCTCTACTTTATTTGGAAGTTGAGGAGATTTGGCTTGCCATCAAAGACTCCAGCAAATTTCTAGGGATGTACAGTGGTGAGCATTCTGCATGTTTCCATCACTGTCTGGTATGGAGGCTCCAGTGCCCAGGATGACAAGAAACTGTAGAGGGTTGTACTTAGCCAGCCAGCTCCACTGCTGTGGATACCATCAATCACGAAGGTGACATTCATCATGAGGGCACTCACCACCCAGGAGATGCCCTTTTCTCATTACAACCAGGAGGTACACGAATATGAAGACCCACGTTCAGCAATTCAGCTCTTCTTTTCTGCCATCAGATTTCTGAAAGGTTCTACTTCATTTTTCCTTAATTTCACTATTTGCTTATTTTGTAATTTATAGTACCATTTGACCATAGAAACTGAATTAGGCCATTCAGCCCATCAAGTCCACTCTGCCATTTCATTATGGCTGATTTATTTGTCCCCTCTACCCACTCTCCTGCCTTCTCCCCATAGCCGTTGACACCCTTACTAATCAAGGACCTATTAACCTCCACTTTCAATATACCCAATGACTTTGCTTCCACAACTGTATGCGCAAAGAATTCCACAGATTCACCACCTTTAGCTAAAGAAATTCCTGCTCCACTCTGTTCTAAAGGAGCATCCTTCTATTCTGAGGCTGTGCTGTCTGGTCCCAGACTTCACCCACTATAGAAAACACCCTCTCCGCATCCACTCTATCTAGGCCATTCAATATCGAAAGGTTTCCATGATTGTGTAGTAATTGTATGTCTTTGCATTTTACTGCTCCAGCAAAACAAGTGTCACTTCATCTAAGTCTGTGATAAGTCTGTGACTTTATGCAGTCCTGGGTAGGTCTGTAGTCTAGTGCAGTTTTTTTTCTCTGTGTTGTTTTTTATGTAGTTCAGTCTAGTTTTTGTACTGTGTCATGTAACACCATGGTCCTGAAAAAACTTGTCTCATTTTTACTATGTACTGTACCAGTAGTTATGGTCGAAATGACAATAAAAGTGACTTGACTTGACTTGACTTAAAGATGATTCTAATTCTGATTTGAAGTTGGGTCAGAAGGCCCATTCCTGTGCATTTCAACTCCATGAGTCTATAACACCAATGATTATTGGATTGCCTGTCCCTCCTTTTCAGGGGTTAAGACTGTTTTGGGGCTCAGACTTCTGCTTATTAGAATTAGAATCAGAAACTCTCTCTTTCTATTTTCCCTCCCTCTGTCTCTCTCATTCTGCCTTGTTCTCTTTCTGTTTCTCTCTCTATGATTTTCTATATTTTCCTCTCGCTCTCTCTGTTCCTCCGTTTTACTATCGCTCCCTGTATCTCACTCTCATTCTCCCCACTCAATCTCTTTCTTTCTCTCTGTCTGTCTGCCTCCTCTCTCTCATTCTCTCTATTCCTCTGTCTCTCAGGTTTTATCTCTTCTCATGGTGTTCTCTTTCTGCCTATCTGCCTGAAATACTCCCCCTCTCTGTCATACTCCACTTTCCCATTTTCTCTCTACTTGTCTCTGTCCATTTCCCTCTCCATTTCTATCCGTCCCCCGCTCTCTCTCTCTCTCTCTCTCTCTCTCTCTCTCTCTCGCTGTCCCACACACCCTCTGCTTTCACCCTCTCTCCGGTCTGCCCCTTCCTTTCGATGTACACATTTGCTCCGTCCCTGATAAATTACCCCGCCTCTGGTTTATATTTCTGCAGAGCTCACTGAAGCTTGTGAACACATAGTAACCAGCAAGCAAAATCATGCTGCAGTATGGTTTTACATCGCCGAATTCCAGCATCTCAAATATTCTGCATTTTCCTGTTTAGCTCTGGGATATCCGAACAAGCTATTCCTCTGGGAAGCAGGCTTTCCCTGGAGAGGAAAGAGTTAATGAGCTTTTAGCAATGTGTGATTGGGATATTGTGGGATTTGTCATACATAAATGGCGAGCAGATCTCATTAACCCTTTTCATGCCAGTGTTCAGCTCAAGTACAGTCTCCCCTTGGATTGTGTGGGTGGGTTTGTGCTAGGGGACAGATTACATCTGTGGGGGCGTTTGATCTACACCTGGATCCAGATTTTACATGACTGGGATGTTAGGGTGCATTTCCTGAATGGAGAACACCTGTACATGGCTTTGTTCAACACGGGAGGCTGATCCACACAGTCCGAGCCAGGTTGGGGTCCGAGCCGAGTGCCATTGAAATGCAAGATGACTGGGGACCCTTCATTGCCGCACACTTCCTCCACCTTCATGGCCAGCCTGTGCCCTCAAATTCTAGGCTCCCCTGCCCTGAGAGAAGGATTCTTATCAGTGGCCCTCATTATGAGAAAAGTTTACCCCCTCAGCTGTTTTCATTCCAGTGAGAATAAACCACAGCCCTCTGTTCCAGGCAAAACACTGTACTCCCTCTCTTCCTACCAGACCTTCCCATAGTGGGGTGTCCACATCAGCATGCTATACTCCACATGTGGTCTAACCGGTGTTTGGAATTGGAATCGGTTTATTATTGTCAAATGCACCGAGTGAGATGCAGTGAAAAGCACACTGTTCATTCACATCAGATCATTGCACAGTGCACTGAGGTAGAACAAGGTAAAACAATAACAGAATGCAGAATAAAGCGCAGAGCAGGCCGGCAACAGTTCAAATTCAAGTTTATTGTCATCTGATTGTACATATGTACAGACAAATGAGACAACGTTCCTCCCAACAATGGTGCACCTGCAATACATATATTCCCCAAATAATTTAACAAAATATAATTTAAAATGCATGTGAAGTGTACAGATAAACAGTAAACAGCTCCTAGTCCTAGTGACGAGACCTTGGTGGTGGTATTCACAGCCTGGGGGAAGAAGCCATCACCCATTCTAGCAGTCCAAGTCCTCATGTCGACCAGTAAGTTGGAAGGTCACAACAAGGTAGATTGTGAGGTCAAGTCCATCTCATTGTACCAGGGAACTGCTTATAACAGAGAGGTAGAAGCTTCCCTTGTGTCTGGTTGTATGTGCTTTCTGGGTTTTGTGTCTTCTGCCTGAAGGGAGGGGGGAGAAACAGAGATGTCTGGGGTGGGTGGGGTCTTTGCTAATGCTGGACGTTTTATCCTGGCAACAAGTCTGAGCTGGGTGTCCACAACTCTCTGTGGTTTCTCGAAGTCATGAACTGAGCCGTTGCCCTCCCAAGCTGCGATGCATCTGAGCCCGTTGCCTCAAATGATGAAGGCAAGCTTGCCAAATGCCTTCTTCACTACCCTCAGGGAGTCAGAGCTGGGTTGCTTGTCATCCATATTCACAACTTGGATTAGTATGCACAAGGCACAGTGAGTGAGTTTGCAGATGGCACTAAAATATGTAGTACAGGGGATTATCAATAAAATTTGCAGGGACATGCTGATCCGCTGATTACATTTGCTGAGAAATGGCAAATGGGGTTTAATTCTGATAAGAACATAAGAACATAAGAAATAGGAGCAGGAGCTGGCCATTCAATAAGATCATGGTTGATCTGGCCATGGGCTCATTGCCACCTACCTGCTTTTTCCCCATAACCCTTAATTCCCCTACTATGCAAAAATCTATCCACCTTGTCTTAAATATACTCACTGAGATAGCCTCCACTGCTTCATTGGGCAGAGAATTCCACAGATTCACCACTCTCTGGGAAAAACAGTTCCTCCTCATCTCTGTTCTAAATCTACTCCCCTGAATCTTGAGGCATTGTCCTCTAGTTCTAGTCTACAGTGATAGTGCAACACTGAGGGTAATGGAAAAGAAGGACCTTGGTGTTCAGGTATATGGTTCCCTGTAAGCAGAGTCAGTGAGTTGAGGAAGGCTGTTGACACACTGCCCTTCATCAGTCAGGGCAGTGAGTATAAAATATAGGTGATCATTGTGTAACCACAGTCTATTATACAGACATAGCTGTACCAGGACCCTCAACAGTTATCACTCCAGCGAATTGGCAAACAGAGTCAATAGGGAGATAGGAAAAAAGAAACATGTTCAATTAATTTTTTTAGAATCTTCAGAGGATGAGATATCAAAAATCAGGCTCATTATTGTTTAAGATTGTTTAATGTCATTTCCAGTATGTGAATGGAAAGGAGAACTAAGTAATTGTTGCTCCAGATCCGATGCAGCATAAAAAAACTCAACAAAAAAAGGGACGCGATAATAAAAAGAACACAATAAATATAAATACATAAGATAGCTTATAGACATTGCTGGATTGTACGTCCACCAAGTGACACGAGGCACGGGAGTGTCTGTACATAAGGTGACTCTGACAAGGAATGATAAAGTAGTGGTAGTTGGGGCTGGGTTAGTGGGTGGGGGTGGTAATCGGCTTTGCTGCTTGGGGAAAGCCACTGTTTTTGAGTCTGGGGGTCCTGACGTGGATGCTGCATAGCTCCTCCCTGATGGAAGCGGAACAAACAGCAGGTGGGGTCCTTCATGTTGCTATTGGCTCCGGCATCTCTCTGGAGCTATATCCTGACATATTTGTCACTGACATACGTCGTCAAATTTGTGGCAGCAAATTATACTATAAATTATAATAAGAAATATTATAATATAAACTACATAGTGCAGAAAGAGCACATAAACAGTGATTTAATGTTCATGGGTTCATGAACCATTCAGAAATCTGATGGCAGAGGGGAAGAAGCTGATCCTGAATCGTTGAATGTGTGTCTTCAAGTTCCTGTAGCTTCTCCTGGATGGTAGCAAGAAGAAGAAGTTACGTGCTGGGTGGTGGGAGACCTTAATGATGGATGCTGCCTTTGTGAGCATTGGTAGAAGGAATAAAGGCACAGACAATTTTCCAAATGGGGAGAAAATTGAAAAATCTGAGATGCAAAGGGACTTGGGAGTACTTGCACAAGATTCCCCAAAGGTTAATTTGTAGATTGAGTCGGTGGTAAGGAAGGCAAATGCAATGTTAGAATTCATTTCAAGGGGACTAGCTCATAAGAGCAAGGATGTGTTGCTAAAGCTTTATTAGGCACTGGTCAGACTGCACGGCGATTTGTGAGCAGTTTTAAGCCCCTTATTTAAGAAAAGATATGCTGGCACTGGAGAGGTTCCAGAGGAGATTCGTGAGAATGATTCCAGGAATTAAATGGGTAATGTATATGGAGAGTTTGATGGATGTGGGCCTGTACTCACTGTAGTCCAGAAGAGTAAGTTGGGGGGCGGAGATCTCTTTGAAACTTATCGAATGTTAAAAGACCTAGACAGAGTGGATATTTCCTATAGTGGGTGAGACTAGGACCAGAGGGATGTCAATTTAGAACAGAGTTGAGAAAGAATTTCTTTAGCCAGAGCATGGTGAATCTATGGAATTCATTGCCAAGGATGTCTGTGAAGGCCATCAGTTGGTATATTTAAAGTGGATGTTAATAGGTTCTGAGTTAGTCAGAACACTGAGGGTAACAGGGAGAAGGCAGGAGAATAGGGTTGAGCTGGATAATGTTAGCCATGATGGAACAGCTGGGCAGATTCGATGGGCCACGTGGCCTAATTCTGCTCCTATGTCTTATGGTCTTACAGTTTCATATTGTCAGAACTTGAGGAACTGAGGTATAAGTGGAGGTGGGTGAGCAAGAACTTTATTCCTTGGAGCATAACAGACTGAGAGGTGACCTTACAGAAGTGAATACAATCCCGACGGGGCAGACAGGGTCCTTTGCCAGCTGGGGAATAGAACATAAGAAGTTTAAAGTGAGAGGGGAGAGATTTAATAGGACCGCTTCTTTTCACAGAGTGTGGGAAGCTGCCAGAGGAAGTGGCTGAGGCAGGAACGGTACATTAACAACATTTGAAAGGAACTTAGATGGGTACACGGATAGGAAAGACTTGGAAGGATATGGGAAATGGGAGGAGCTTAGATGGAAATCATGGTCAGTATAGACCAATTGGGCTGAAGAATGTGTTACTGTTCTAAGTGATGGTATGAACCCTGTGACACTTTCAGTGGTGTCTGTGTACAGATCTGTACTCTCTCCATATCTGTGAATGAAAGTGTACTCTGTATATGTGTGTACTCTCTGTATATCCGTGTACCAATGTGTACTCTGTGTATCAATGTGTACTCTATGTATATCTGTGTACCAATGTGTACTCTGTATATGTGTGTACTCTGTGTATATCTGTGTACAGATGTATACTCTCTGTATATCTATGTATGGATATGTATATTTGTCTCGTGTACATTGAAGATAGGACACTACTGTGCTGTACTGAACTGGCCCTTCTGCCCACAATGTAGTGCAGAACCAATTAAATTAGTGATCAAATGGCTAACTAAACCAGTCTCTTCTGCCTACCAAATATCCATATCCTTCCATTTCCCTCACATTCACATCTAAACAACTCCTAACTGTTTTTTAATGCCTCTGCTTCTACCCCAGGCACCCACCACTCTGCGTAAAAAAAACTTGCTCCTCACATCTGCATTGAAATTACCCCCTCTCACCTTAAATGCGTGACTGCTGGTAGTAGATGCTTCAGCCCTGCGAATGTATATTGTCTGTCTACTCTATCTAAGCTCCTCATAATTTTATAAACCTCTGTCAGATCCCCCTTCAGCTTCTACCGCTCCAGAGAAAACAACCTTAAATTTGGTTACGTGCCTAAGACTTTTGCACAGTACTGTACTGCCTATATTAGGGTGACTAGAACTGTATGCAATACTCCAAATGAGTCCTAACTAGAGTTTTAGAAAGCTGCAACATAACTTCGTGGCTTTTGGCTAACAAAGGCAAGTATGCAATATGCCTAGTAGTAGCTATCAATCTGTAGCTACTTTCAGGGAGCTATAAACTTGGACACCAAGATCTCTCTCTGCTCGTCAACACTAAGTATCTTGACCCTAACAGTGTACTGTCTCTTTGTATTTGACTTGCCAAGGTGTACCACTTCCCATTTGGCCGGGTTAAACTCCACCTGCCATTTCTCCGCCCATATCTGCAAGTGATCTGTATTTTTTGTCAGTCTTCTACACTATCCACAGCACTACCAATCTTTGTATCGTATGCAAGATTATTAACCCACCCATCTATGTTTTCATCCAGATTATTTATATATATGACAGACAGGTCCTTGAGGAACGCTACTGATCACAGGACTCGTGCTAAAATAAGTCCCTTTGACCACTACTCTCTCGCTTCTATTGGAAAGCAGGTTCTGAATCCAAACAGCTAATTCACCCGTGTTCCCATACATCTTAATCTTCTGGGTAAGCCTCCCATGAGGGACCTTGTCAAACGTCTTACTAAGATCAATGTAAACAACAGCCTCAGCTGTACTTTCATCAATTACCCTTGTCTCCTCTTCAAAAAACTCAATCAAGTTAGTAAGATACATTTTGCTTGCACAAGGACATGCTGGCTCTCCCTAATTCAGCCATGGTTTTTCCAAATGCTCATCCCTCAGAATTCTCTTCAGTAACTTCCCTACCACTGATATGAGACCCACCGGTCTATAGTTTCCAGGAATATCCCTGGTTCCCTTCTTGAATAATGAAACAACATTAGCTAATCATGTCAGCTGGGAACTTGCCTGTGGTTAGAGAGAATGTGAAGATATTGGTCAAGACCCCAGCAATCTTTTCTCTTGCCTCTCTCAATAACCTGAGGTATATCACGTCAGAACCTGGGGACTTATCCACCTTAATGCTCCTTAAGAGATTGAACACTACCTCCTCCTTTACCTTGAAGTGCCCTAGCATATCAATATGCTTAGCACTAATCTCCCTATCCTCCACGTCCTCCTCTGTGGTAAATACTGATGTAATGTACTCATTAAGGACCTCAACCACATCCTCCAAGCAAATGCCCCCCCCCCCCGCGGAGGTGACCTGACAGAGGTGTATAAGATGATGAGAGGCATTGATCGTGTGGATAGTCAGAGGCTTTTTTCCCAGGGCTGAAATGGCTGCCACAAGAGGACACAGATTTAAGGTGCTTGGGAATAGGTACAGAGGAGATGTCAGGGGTAAGTTTTTTCACCCAGAGAGTGGTGAGTACGTGGAATGGGCTGCTGGCAACAGTGGTGGAGTCTTTTAAGAGACTTTTGGCTAGGTATGTGGAGATTAGAAAAATAGAGGACTATGGGTAACCCTAGGTAACTTCTACGGTAGGGACATGTTCGGCACAACCTTGTGGGCTGAAGGGCCTGTATTGTGCTGTAGGGTTTCTATGTTTCTTCTATGTTTTATCCTAGAGTGGTCCTACCATCTCCCTGGTTACCCCCTTGCTCTTGATGTTTGTAGAATACTTTGGGATTCTCTTCAATAACTACTTACATTGACTTCCCTTGGCTCCTCCTGCCTGTCCTAATTCCCTTCTTCATTTCTTTTCTGGCTTCTTTATAAGCCTCAAGGGCTCTGTTTGATTGTAACTTCCTAAGCTTTACATACTTTTCCTTTTCCTTCTTGACAAAATTTATCACCTCTCTCTCGTGATTTTTTTTAGACAATAGTTTTATGTCCTTTGAACAGCTATCTAATAAATATAATTTGCCTAAAACTTATTTTTTTAGATACTTGCAAGTTAGAAATTTCTTGAATAACATGTTACAGTTTTTTCTGAAATTCTGTCCAATGGACATTACGGAAAAAAATTTAGCTCTGAACCCTTGCCAGAAGGGTTTAGTAGCCATCATTTATAATATGATCATGAAAATACAGCCAGGAGTATCAGGAAAAATTAAGGGATGGGAAAAAGAACTTCATTGTCTTATACCCACTGAGCAGTGGGAGAAAATTTTACAATTAGTCAATTCTTCTTCTATTTGTGCTAACCAAGCCTTAATACAATTTAAAGTTGTACATAGGGCTCATATGTCTAAGGATAAACTTGCTCGATTTTATACTTATGTTAATCCAACCTGTGACAGATGTCATTCTGAAGTTGCTTCATTGACCCACATGTTTTGGTCTTGCCCTTGCTTGCAAAATTATTGGAAAGATATTTTTGGTATTATTTCAAAAGTTCTGAATATTAAATTGCAACCGCATCCTATCACTGCAATTCTTGGTTTACCAATGGTGGATAATAGTTGTTTATCCCCCTCAGCTCGGTGGATGATTGCATTTGTTACGTTAATGGATAGAATATCTATCTTATTGAATTGGAAAGAAATTAATCCTCCAACCATATGTCAGTCATTTTCTCAAACTATTTCTTATTTGAGTTTAGAAAAAATTAGAAGTGTTGTTTTTGATCCTTCAATTAAATTTGAAGAAACTTGGAGACCATTTATTCAACATTTTCATATTAGCTAAACTGACTTTTCCTAAACCTTACTTTTATTATCCTTAATTATTTGGATGGAGGTATGGAATTATTAACGCTGCTGTGCATATTTAACATAATACAATGGCCCATGTTGGTTAGGTTTGTTTTTTGGAGGGTTTTTTTTCCTTATTTACTTCTTTTTTTGTAATCACTATGAGTTTGGGAGGTTATTCTATATGGATTATCATCTATTTGGATTTATACTTTAACCTGTTAATTATGTATTCTCAAACTCTCTGTATCTATGTTTCTCTTATGTTTGTTTAATAAAAAGATATAAAAAGAAAATTCATCACCTTCTCTCATCATCCAAACATCCTTGTTCTACCTTCTGACAAACATACCTGTCCTCTGCTCTGTACAGTTGGTCTTTAAACATCCTCCACACGTCAGATATGGACTTGCCCCAAAACAGTTGTTCCCAATTAACTCTCCGTAGTTCCTGCTTGATGCTCTCAATCTTGCCCTCCTCCAATTTAATACTCTCATAGGTCCATACTTATCTGTATGCACTGCTACCTGAAAACCTAGGGAGTTGTGGTCACTGTTCCTTAACTGCTCACCTATTGAAAGGTTGGCCACCTTGCCAGGCTCATTACTGAACACCAAGTCCAGTACAGCCTCTCCTCTTGTTGAACTGTCTACATACTAATTTCAGAAACCTTCATGAATGCACCTAACAAATTCTGCCCCATCTAACTTTCTTGCACTCAGAAAGTCTCGGTTTATATTGGGGAAGTTGAAATCCCCCCATGACAACATTGTTTTCACACCTGTCCTTTATCTGCCTGCATATCTGTTCCTCGATGGTGTGTGTGTGTGTGGTGGGGAGGAGCGGTGGGGATTTCTGATTTCTGTAGCACAATCCCATTAGAGTAATTGCACTCATCCTATTTTTGAGTTCTACCCATATAGACTCAGTGAATGACCCTCCATTATGTCCCCTCTGAGTGAAGCTGCAATATTGTCCCTAATTAGTAGTATTACACCTCCACCTCTTTTACCTCTTTACCTCCCTGTCTATCTTTTCTAAAACATCCAAACCCTGGGACATTAAGCCCCCGTTCCTGTCTCTCCCTCTCAACCAGGTCTCTGTAAAGGCCACAACATCATAGCCCCATGTATTGATTCATGCTCTGTTCATCACCTTTACCCATAGTACTCCTACCATTAAAATACAGACACTTCAAGCTATCCATCCCACCATATCTATTAGTTCGCTCCTGTCCATTTTACTGGCCCTAACATCTACCTTCCTCTCCATCCCTTCGCTCTCTGACCTGATGCTCTGGTTCCCAACCCCCTGCCAAACTAGTTTTACCCTGAAAAGTGGCACTAGCAAACTTCCCAGATACTGGTACCCCTTTAGTTCAGGTGTAACCCTTCAATCTTGTACAAGTCACGCCTGCCCCAGAAAAGATTCCAATTATCGAAGAACCTGAACCTGCCCCTGCACTGGTTCCTCAGCCACTCATTCATTTGTATTATCAGTCTGTTCTTGCCCTGACTCGTACGTGGCAATCCAGAGATTACCACCTTGGAGGTCCTGCTCTTCAGCCTCATTCCTAACTCCCTATACCCACTGTGCAGGATCCCTTCCCCCTTTCTACCTATGTCATTGGTACCAATATGCACCATGGCCTCTGGCTGCTCAGCCTTCCCCTTGAGAATATTTTGCAGCCACTCTGAGACATCCTGGACCCTAGCATCTGGGAGGAACACACCATGCTGGTGTCTCTTTCATGGCCACAGAATCTCCTGTCCATTCCCCTAACTATGGAGTTTCCTATCACTCTGCCTGAGTTTACCCCTCCCTGCAGAGCCTCAGAGCTGGCCGCAGTGCCATTGGCCTGGCTGTTGCTTCTGGGCCCTGAAGGTTACCCCGCCTCCACCCCCCACCCCCAGCAATACTTGATGCTGAGGAGAATGGCCGTTGGGGGACCCTGCACCTGCTGCTCCCTCCCCTTACTTCTCCTGGTGGTTGCCCATCTACTGTCTGAAGCCTGCTGTGACGTCCCTCACTAAAAGTTTCCTCTATGAGGGCTTCAGCCTCCTGGACGGTGCTGAGTACCCTCCAGCTCCAGCTTGTGGGTCTTGTCATTCAGGAGATGAAATTGGGTGCAGTCATCAGTGAGACCATTGGGTACCCTGCAGTCCCACAAGAGGAGCATTCCCCTGCAGTAACCACCGTCCTGCCCACACTGGTTATACCTTTGACTAACTTCTAAAGCTTAAGGTCTACAATCACTAAACGGTTCCAAAAGACTCAGCACCTTTACCTGTTCTCGCCAAAGCCTGCTGAGCCAAGGTCTCCCACTGCAATCCTGGCCCACTCCAGGGATGGATGCACCAGCAATGGGACTCCATACATCTCCATACCGATGTATGCCCGTGTACTGTTGCGCCCTTTTTATATTTCTGTGCAGCTCTGTGGCTCCCTCCCCACCCCCCCATCATCCCTCTCCCTCTCCCCAAACCCCGGCCCCCCCCCCGACTCTTCGGGACTGTCTGCAGCCTCCTCTCCGAGTCTCCCTTCCCACCTCCTCCTCCCACCCCCTCCCGCACGTTCCTCTCTCTGCTGTGATGTCGACCTCCTCCCTGGCTCTCTGCGGCTTTAAGTAATTTACTGTTTGATTTCGAAGGTGATACATTTTTTAGCTATCAAAGCGGAATACCATCTCTACCCCGTGGGCTGCCGGCAGCGACTCAGTGCAGATATAAAGCGCTGTTTTTTTTTAACTTCCTTGTTAGTTTTGACTAGCGCTTTACAATCGCTTTCAACTTGTCCGATCCTCCCGAAGTAACGTTATAACAAGTAGCTGAGGGAGTTGGCTGATGTTGTTTTTTCCCTTTAGTTAGACCGTCGTACATCAGCCCGAAAGCAAGGTTGTTCTTTACATGGGGTGTCTGATTATAAATCCACTTATTCGCTTAAGTTTACTGTTATTAAAAAATATATCGAAGCTGGATTGCAAAGGTTTGAATCTCTCTGGCGTTCAGGCTAAAAAAAACATAGCAGGCACGCTTTCCTTGTTGTATGAGAGAAAAAAAATCGATCATTTAAATTATTCAAAGTCATTAATTATCGATTTAGTTACTCGCTGTGCTGTTAGCTGCGTTTCAAACATTGCTACCGTTCAGACTCGCCTCATTGTTATATAACCCGCGGCTACAACTTTACAGAGTTCAACGCGCAACCGGTACACAGAACACTGTGTGTTCGGTCTGACTCCGGGATCGATAACTTATCAATCACCAACTGTAGCTAATGGCCCGGGCCAGCCTTTTGATCTGTTTGTGTTGGAGCCGCGCAGTTGAGAGGGGGGCTTTAAATATTTAAAAAAAAATGAGAGAGAGATAGAGAGAAAGAGAAAGAGAGAGAGAGAGAGAGAGAGAGAGAGAGAGAGAGAGAGAGAGAGAGAGAGAGGCGTAGTGTGGAGGGAGTGAGGGGGAGAGAGAGAGGAGGGAGAGAGGGAAGGAGGGGGTAGAGGGGAAACGAAGGGGGTGGGGGAGGTGGAAAGGAAAATATAGGGAAGGAAGATGAAAGAGAGGGAGAGAAATAAGAGGAGAGGATGAGGGAGGAATAGATAGAGGGAGAGAGAATGGGGAGAGTGAGGGAGACAGAGAAATAGATATAGAGGGAAACAGAGAGGAATAGGAATGGGGAGATAGATGCATTGAAAGAGAAGGAAGGGGAGGAAATGGAAGAGAGGGGGCAGAGAGGGAGAGGGACAGATAGAGAAAAGAGAAGGGCGGGAGCGATAGTTGGGGTGGGAAGATGAGAGGAGGGGGCGAGGGAGAGGCTAGCGAAATGGTGTGGAGGAGAGGGGAGAGAGGGAGAGCAGCAGAGTGTGAAGGAGAGGGGTGTGGGAGGGAGGTAGAAAGGGAGGGAAGGAGAAGACGGAGAGTGTGGGTTTAGAGAGACTGAGAGGAAGGAAGGGTTGGAGAGAGGGAGGGTAAGTGTAAGGGATGTGTATGAGAGAAGGGGAAGAGAAGTGGGTGAAAGGAAGAAAAAATGTGTATTGAGAGATGGAGAGGGGTCTGAAAGAGAGAAAGGGAGGGTAAAAGAGGTCTGGAGTTAGCGAGGCAGAGATGGTGAGGGTGTGAGAGAGCGTGGGGAGAGACGGGGAAGGACAGCCAGGTAGTTGGAACGTGTAAGGGTGGGCGAAAGAGAGAGGTAGAGGGGGAGAGAGACGAAAGAGAGTGAGAGGAAAGAGTGAGGAGAGATAATGCGAGGAATGAGATAGTGAAAAAGAGAGGAGGGAGATGAGAGCAAAGAGGTAAAGAGCGAAAGAGGAGAGAGATAGCGAGAGGAAAGATACCGGGTGAGGAGAGACTGGGACAAAGAGAAACAGTGAGAGGGAGAATGAGAGAGAGAAGAGTGCGAGGTGAGAGGGGAAAGAGGTCCTGAGAAGGGGAGAGAGAAGTACAAATGTTTACAGGTGATGATATAGGGAGGGGAGGATGAGGTGGATCAATAGTGAAAGAGAGGGTAGGATGGATAGACAGAGTGTGTGACAGAGGTGGGAGGTCGAGAATAGATGGGACAGGATAAGTGGTGGAATAGTGGGAAGTGAGGGAGGGAGAGCCGGGGAAAGGTAAAGGGAGCCGACGACGCAGAGTACCAGATGGGATCGGCAGCGAGGAAGGAAGGAAGGGGGAAGCTGGGGAAGAACGTCCTGCGGTGAGGGAGAGCAATTTAATTGACAAACGATTGCCTTCAATCAGCCAGTTTATCAAAGGCGATTTTGCAGGGAATGTGTGCTCTGTGTGAAGTGCTGCCAAGTCTGGTGTTCCGTCGTCAGGCCGCGCTGGGGCTGCCTGGATCTGCCGCGGCCCCGTTGCCGGAACGCACGGGGCCCGCGCAGGGCAAGATCCCACTGAGAGAGCTGGTCCTGCAGCAGCCTATTGCAACCCTGGTGACTCCTCCGCGCAAGGCAGGATCCCACGAATGTATCCCCTGGACTGCCCCTCGCACTCACAGATGAGGCGATGTGACTTCATCACTCCAGGAAGGTCCATCCTTTCCAGGTGGCAGCGTGATGCCACGATGTCCTGACGTGACGTCATCGCATCCTGTGTTACGTCAAGCACGAGAAAACTGCAGATGCTGGAACTCCTAAGCGACACACACAAAATACTGCAGGAAGCCCTGGCCTGCTGAGTTCCTCCAGCATTTTACGTCTGTTGCCCTGTGTTGTCAACACTGCCGATGTGTTATCTCTACGTCCAACACAGAGATGCCATGCCCCAGCTGATACCACAGTCAATGAGTCATCAGCACTTCCAAACTGACATCATCACATCTGATGTCATCATCTCCAACGTGACATCCTCCAGTGTAAAAGTATCATGTACAATGTGACACCATTGCATACAACGTACTGTTATTGTCCACACTGTTCCAGCGTCGCTTCCAATGCAACGTTAATGAGTCCAGACTGACATTATCTATTTACCCAGATGCAGCGTGTAGTAGGCGCTTCTGCCCCTTCGAGATTTGCCGCCCAGCAGTCCCTGATTCATCCCAAGCCTAATCGCAGACAATTTACAATGACCAATTAACCTGTCAACTGGTAATTCCTTGAACTGTGGGAGGAAACCCGAGCACCCGGAGAAAACCCATGCGATCACTGGGAGACTCCTTACAGATGGAGGTGGAATTGAACTGAACTCCTATGCTCCGAGCTGTAATAGCGTTGTGCTAACTGCTACGCTAATGTGGGGCGTTTAATATGACACCATTGCCTGAAATATAACATCATCATCACTATCTCTAATCTGACACCATGACATCTAATGTGATACCGTTAGCTCTAACGAGAATCATCACTTCCAATGTGACATTATTGCCTGTAATATTACATCATCGTGTCTACTATGACATCGTTGCCTACACTGTGATATTTGCATCTCTAATGTGGCATAATTACCTCCAGTGTGACATCACCACTGACACAGAAACATAATAATCTCTAACGTGACATTACTGTTTACATCATCACCACCAGTGACATCAGCACCAGTTCCACTCTTCAGTAACAGGGATATAGTCCCTCTGAACCAACTTTCCATTCTCCTACTGCCAGTCCCATCCCCACCCTGCCCATCCAATAATATTCCACCTTATCTGACTGTGAGCCCAACTCCACCTCCCCTCTGACTCCCAGTGACCTTTCTCACCCCTGACTTACCAAGAAACGATCTCTGCCTCCTCCCCCGGCTGTAAAAATGCCCACAGACTCTGCTTTCCCCACCCCATTTGTGAGAAAGAGCTCCACCTCCGGCTGGGAGAAACGATTCTCTTGTAAACAGATACCCCCTTAGTTTTAAAAGTGATCCCGCCATCTGTTTCAGATTCTGTCACAGGAGAAGACACACTCCCCAAATGTAACCCTGTTGAGACATCTCAGGACCTTAAGAGTTTTTAACTGTCCGACCTGCCCATTTACCCCTTTCCTGTCCCACCATCCAGGGACCCACACGGACTTAGTGAAGGTGGTCTTTATCAGATAGGGCACTGAGTACAGGAGTTGGGAGGTTATGTTGCAGCTGGATGAAATGTTGGTGACCCAGTGTACAGCTTTGGTCATCTAGTTATAGGGAACTCATCATTAAACTGGAAAGAGTGCAGACAAGCTGTACAAGAATATAGCCAGGGCTCAAGCGCCTGAGTTACAACGAAGGATTGACTAGGCTGGGTCTTTATCGCTTGGAGCATAGGGGAATGAGGAGGTGACCTTATAGACATGTATAAAATCATGAGGGGCAGAGACAGGGTGAATGTGGACAGTCCTTTTCTCAGAGAAATAGAACCAAGATCTAGAGGGCACAGGTTTAAGACGAAAGGAGAAAGTTTTAAATGCGACGTGAGGGACAACTATTTTTACATAGAGAGGGCGATGAGTTTATGGAATGAGCTGCCAGAAGAAGTTGTTTAGATGACAGCCCTGCCCTGGGGAAAAGGATTCTGACCATCCATCTTATCTACACCCCTCATGATTCTACAACCCTCTTTAGCAAACCTCCTTCACTTCAGACCCGGCCTGTCCTGCTTCTCCTTATACCTCAAGCCCTCCTTTGTGTGTGTCTGTATGAACATGCATGTGTTGTGCATGTATTTGCTATATGTGAGTATGCAAACATGTGCTCGCATGTGAGTTGTGTTGTGTACTGTTCCTGTGTGTATGTTTGCGTTAGATAGGTGCATGCACATGCATATGCATTGTCTTCATTGTGATGTGTGTGTACGTGTTACATTCGTGCGTGCATATGTGGGTGTGTTAGAGAGAAAGAATGTGTGAGTGTGAGAGAGAGAGAAAGTGAGTGTGTGTGTATAGATGTGTGTATGTGTGCGAGTGTGTATGTGCACGTACGTATATGTACACACCTGTGTGAATCTTCAGCCATGGCAAAAGAAAGAGAATGCCTGTACACCTCAGTGTTTACAGGTCTCTACCTGCAGTGACTATTTGATAAAGATAGTCTTGATGTGTTTCGATTGATCACAGGGTGGGACCAGACCAGATCTTTCATAATGATGAGCGGATAATTGTAAGGTCAGTTACATCAATGATCTGCTTAATGTGAGCATTAATAGATTGACCCTCACCACAGCTCACACTCCTGAGCCACTAAAACTTAGAAATTCATTCAAATGCCTTTGTTTTCAACTATGTTCACAGACAGTGACAGAGAGTGAGGTCACTGCAATTCCACTAAATGATTTTATACCCAACGCTGACCACTTACTGTTCAATTCAAATGCAGAGGAGTGGAGGAAACTGCAGAGAGTGCTGGACTCAGCCCAGTACACCACAGGCACATCCCTCCCCACCATCGGTAGTATTTACAGGAGGGGTGACTCAAGAAGGCAACATCCATCGGGAAAGATCCCCACCATCCAGGCCAAGCCTTCTTCTCACTGACCCCATCATGCAGGAGGTACAGAAGCCTGAAGTCCCATGCCACCATAGAAACATAAAAGCATAGACAACCTACCACACAATACAGGCCTGTCAGTCCACAAACTTGTGCAGAACTTGTCCCTACCTTAGAAATTACTAGGCTTACCCATAGTCCTCTACTAAGCTCCATTAACCTATCCAAAAGTCTCTTAAAAGACCCTATTGTATCACCCTCCACCACCGTTGCTGGCAGCCCATTCCACACACTCACCACTCTCTGTGTAAAAAACTTACCCCTGACATCTCCTCTGTACCTACTCCCCAGCACCTTAAACCTGTGTCCTCTTGTGGCAACCACTTCAGCCCTGGGAAAAAGCCTCTGACTATCCACACGATCCTCTCATCATCTTATACACCTCTATCAGATCACCTCTCATCCTCCTTCGCTCCAAGGAGAAAAGGCCAAGTTCACTCAACCTATTCTTGTAAGGCATGCTCCCCAATCCAGGCAACATCCTTGTAAGTCTTCTCCGCACCCTTTCTATGGCTTCCACATCCTTCCTGTAGTGAGGCGACCAGAACTGAGCACAGTAGTCCAAGTGGGGTCTGACCAGGGTCCTATATAGCTGCAACATTATCTCTTGGCTCCTAAATTCAATTCCACAATCAATGAAGGCCAATACATCGTATGCCATCTTAACCACAGAATCAACCTCTGCAGCTTCTTTGAGTATCCTATGGACTCGGACCCCAACATCCCTCTGTTCCTCCACACTGGCAAGAGTCTTACCATTAATACTAAATTCTGCCATCATATTTGATTGACCACAACGAACCACTTCACACTTATCTGGGTTGAACTCCATCTGCCACTTCTCAGCTCAGTTTTGCATCCTATCAATGTCCTGCTGTAACCTCTGACAGCCCTCCACACTATCCACAACACCTCCAACTTTTGTGTCATCAGCAAACTTACTAACCCATCCCTCCACTTCCTCATCCAGGTCATTTATAAAAATCACAAAGAGTAGGGGTCCCAGAACAGATCCCTGAGGCACCCCACTGGTGACCGACCTCCATGCAGAATATGACCCCTCTACAACCACTCTTTGCCTTTTGTGGGCAAGCCAGTTCTGGATCCACAAAGCAATGTCCCCTTGGATCCCATGCTTCTTTACTTTCTAATAAGCCTTGCATGGGGTACCTTATCAAATGCTTTGCTGAAATCCATATACACTACATTTACTGCTCTTCCTTCATTAATGTGTTTAATCACAAACTCAAAAAATTCAATCAGGCTCGTAAGGCATGATCTGCCTTTGACAAAGCCATGCCGATCATTCCTAATCATATATATACCTCTCCAAATGTTCATAAATCTTGCTTCTCAGGACCTTCTCCATCAACTTACCAACCACTGAGGTACGACTCACTGGTCTATAATTTCCTGGGCTATCTCTACTCCCTTTCTTGAATTAAGGAACAACATCTGCAAACCTCCAATCCTCTGGAACCTCTCCCATCTCCATTGATGATGTAAAGATGATCACTAGAGGCTTAACAATCTCCTCCCTCACCTCTCACAGTAGCCTGGGGTACATCTCATCCAGTCCCGGTGACTTATCCAACTTACTGCTTTCCAAAATCTCCAGTGCACCCTCTTTCTTAATATCTACATGCTCAAGCTTTTCAGTCTGCTGCAAGTCATCACTACAATCACCAAGATCTTTTTCCATAGGGAATACCGAAGTAAAGTATTCATTAAGTAGCTCTGCTATTTCCTCCGGTTCCATACATACTTTCCCACTGTTACACTTGATAGGTCCTATTCTCTCACGTCTTATCCTCTTGCTCTTCACATACTTGTAGAATGCCTTGATGTTTTCCTTAATCCTGCCTACCAAAGCCTTCTCATGGCCCCTTCTGGCTCTCCTAATTTCATTCTTAAGCTCTTTCCTGTTAGCCTTATAATCTTCTAGATCTCTAACATTACCTAGCTCTCTGAACCTTTTGTAAACTTTTCTTTTCTTCTTGACTAGAATTATTACAGCCTTTGTACACCACGGTTCCTGAACCCTATCATAACTTCCCTGCTCATTGGAATGTACCTATGCAGAACTCCACACAAATATCTCCTGAACATTTGCCACATTTCTTCCGTACTTTTCCCTGAGAACATCTGTTCCCAATTTAAACTTCCAATTTCCTGCCTGATAGCCCAATAATTCCCCTTACTCCAATTAAATGCTTTTCTAACTTGTCTGTTCCTGTCCCTCTCAAATGCTATTGTAAAAGAGATAGAATTATGATTACTATCTCCAAAATGCTCTCCCATTGAGAGATCTGATACCTGACCAGGTTCATTTCCCAATACTAAATCAAGCATAGTCTCTCCTTTTGTAGGCTTATCTACATATTGTGTCAAGAATCATTCCTGAACACACTTAACAAACTCCACCCCATCTAAGTCCCTTGCTCTAGGGAGATACCGATCAATATTTGGGAGATTAAAATCTCCCATGTTTTTATTACACCTTTCCAGGATCTGTTTCCTTATCTGCTCCTCAATACCCCTGTCCTTTCTGAAACATCTAAAACCCGGCAATTGAAGTAACCATTCCCGTCCCTGAGCCATCCAAGTCTCTGTAATGGCCACCACATCATAGCTCCAAGTACTGATCCATGCTCAAATTTCATCTGCTTTGTTCACAATACTCTTTGCGTTAAAATAAACCATCAGTTTGAGCGCGTCCCTTCTCTATCACCTGCCTATCCTCCCTCACACACTGTCTCCAAGCTTTCTCTATTTGTGATCCAACCGCTTCCCCAGTCTCTTCAGTTCAACAATTCTAGTTTAAGCTCTCTCTAGTAGCCTTAGCAAACCTCCCCACCAGGATATTGGTCCCCCTGGGAGTCAAGTGCAACCCGTCCTTTTTGTACAGGCCACACCTGCCCCAGAAGAGGTCCCAATAATCCAGAAATCTGAATTCCTAACCCCTGCTCTAATCCCTCAGCCACACGTTTATCCTCCACTTCATTCTATTCCTATTCTCACTGTCGCGTGGCACAGGCAGTAATCCCGAGATTACTACCTTTGTGGTCCTGCTTCTCAACTTCCTTCCTAACTCTCTGTAGTCTGTTTTCAGGACCTCTTCCCTTTTCCTACCTATGTCATTGGTATAAATATGCACCAGGACCACTGGCTGTTCTACCTCCCACTGCAGGATATCTTGGACGTGATCCAAAACATCCTGGACCCTGGCACCCAAAGGCAAACTACCATCCGAGTTTCTTTCCTGCATCCACAGAGTCGCCTGCCTGACCTCCTAACTATAGAGTCCCCTATCACTACTGCCTTCTTCTTCCTTTCCCGACCCTTCTGAGCCACAGGGCTGGATCTGTGCCAGAGGCACGGCCACTGTTGCTTCCCCCAGGTAGGCCGTGTCCCCCCAACAGTACTCACACAGGAGTACTCATTGTCAAGGGTTATGGCCACAGGGGTACTCTCTGGTACCTGACTCTTCCCCTTCCCTCTCCTGACTGTCTTCCGTGGTCCCGGTGTGACCACCTGCCTATAATTCCTTTCTATCTCCTCCTCGCTCTCTCTGACTAGACGAAGGTCATCGAGCTGCATCAGTTCCCTAACGCGGTCCCTTAAGAGCTGCAGCTCGACACATCGGGTGCAAATATGGCCGTCCAGGAGGCTGGGAGATCCTGGACCTCCCACATCTGACACCGAGCACAGGAAACCACCAGGTTCAGTGACAGCTACTTCCCTTCAACCAGCCGCCATAACCCCAATCAGTGCATCAACGTAGCTATTCTGTGACCAATGTGCTTTTTCTTGTAAAAATTGTGCACAGCTTAAGCTTAAATTATGTTTTTCTTGTGAATGCTGCGTGCCTGTGATGCTGCTGCAGGTGATCTCTGCACCCTGTGCGCACATGGACTTACTCATTTTACAATAAACTTGACTTTGACTTTAACTGCGACCTGTTGCAAGAGGAACTGATTTGAGAAGCAGGCAGCGGTTATATATGACACTGGCGAGACTATCTCTGGAACACAATTTGGGCTCCTTATCTAGGGAAGAATGTTAATGTGTTGGGAGCAGTCAGAATAGTTTTACTTCCCTGATTCCTACAATGAGTGAAGGGTGGACAAGTTATTATTGTCACATATATCAAGATAGAGTGAAAACTTGTTTGCATGCCAGCCGTACAGCCTCCTCCAAGCATAAAAGGCATCCAGGTAGTAAAAAAAGAAGGCTGAATGAAGAATATAAACACATCTTGAGCAACACACACAAAATGCTGGAGGAACTCAGCAGGTCAGGCATCATCCATTAAGGGGAATAAACAGCCGACTTCATCAGGTCTGATGAAGGATTCAGAGTTGTATCTACAGATAAAATGCAGAGCAGACAGACAGAGAAAGTGCAAGGGCCACGATGAAGTAAATTTTCCATTTAATCGTCTTTGAGCAGTAGTTTAAAAGTCGTCCTTGAGCCTGTGTATCCAGAGATACCGGCCATGTGACAGATGCACTGCCACCTGGCTGGTCGGAGGACACACCACATGCCAATCAACATTTGGTCCCTCCCAACTAATCAATGCACACCTAAATTATTGGTCACCTTAACTGGATTATCTCACCCAGCCCCATGCTTTAAAAGGTGAGACATGTGCCTGGCTTGGTCTCTCTTACAGGCCACCTCATTGAAGGTAAGTGCATTGATTTATGTTTGGGAAGGTTTATTGTTTGTCCTGGTAAGGGAGCCGCAGCTATCCAAGGTCAAGGGGGATAGCTGTTGTAGTGCTTTTCCCTTGTTCTTTGTTTGTGTAACCGTACCCTGTCCCCACACTGCTTCCTGTGTATTGTAGTTGCGTGTGTTGACCTGACTTCCCCTTGTAAATAAATTCCTTATTATTAAAACTGTGTGTGTCTCGGCCTCTACTGTTGAGACTCAAAGAACCAGCTATTTTCCATCACAACAGCCTGGTGGTACATGCTCTTGAGTTTGTGTATCTTCAGCCCGAAGGGACGGGAAGAAGGGAGAATGTCCAGGGTGGGTGGGGTCTTTGATTTTGTTGGCTGCCTTAGTGAAGTAGCAAGAAGGGTAGATGGAGTCCATGGAGGGGAGGCTGGTCTCTGTGATGTGCTGAATTCTGTCTAAAATTTTCTGAAGTTTCTTGCAGTCTCAGGCAGAGCAGTTGCTGTACCAAAAGGTGATGTATCCATTTCAGATACTTTGTGGTGCACCTGCAAACATTACTGGGGTTTAGAAGCATTGAAGGGGGACTGGATTGAATTGTCGAAGATTCAACTCTAGATTTCATAGAACATAGAACATTACAGGGCAGTACCAGCCCATTATGTTGTGCTGACCTTTAAACTTATTCTAAAACCATCTAACTTTTCCTTCCCACATAGCCCTCCATTTTTCCATCATCCATGTGCCTATCTAAGAGTTTCTTAAAGATCCCTCATGCATCTGCCTCTACCACCATCTCAGCAGTGCATTTTGCGTACCCACCACACTCCGTTTAACAGATTTCCTTCTTGGCCTGTGACTGCAAGGAGCTGCAGAGAGCTGTGGATGCAGCCCAGTACATTAGTCCTCGTAGAGGGGTCAGCGGTGGAGAGAGTGAGCAGCTTCAAGTTCCTTGGAGTCACTGAGGATCTACCCTGTGGCCAAAACACTGATGCAATCATAAAGAAGGTATTCCGGCTGATTCTACTTCATTCGGAATTTGAGGAGATTCTGTATGCCACTAAAGACTCCAGCAAATTTCTACAGGCGTACGGTGGAGACGATCCTGACTGGTTGCATCACCACCTAACATGGAGGCTCCAACGCACATGATCGCCAGACACTGCAGAATTCTGTAAGCTCAACCACTGGCAGAACCCTCCCCACCATTACCCATATATTCAAGTGGTGGGGCCTCAAGAAGATGGCATTTATCATCAAGGACTCTCGCCAACCGGGCCTTGCCCTCTTCTCGTTACTACCACCAGGGAGGAGGTACCGCAGCCTGAAGACCCACATACAATGTTTTAGGAACAGCTTCTCCTCTCTGCCGTCAGGTTTCTGAACAATTGATGAACCCATGAACACTACCTCACCATTCCTCTTTTGCACTTTTTTTATTATTGTAACATAGTATTTTTATGTCTTTTCTGTATTTCTGAAGCCATATATCAAATTTCAAGGTATGTGTCAGTGGTAATAAACCTGATTCCAATCTTTTATCCCGGGAATGGGGGGGTGGGGGGGTGGTGTGCTATAAATCCAGAGGTTTATGATCAGAGTCAAGAGTTTTAAAAAGGACGTCAAAGGCAGCTTCTTCACACTGAAGCTGGTGTGTATCTGGAGTGAGCTGTGAGAAATAGTGGTGAGGCAGGCACATCATCCATGTTTAAAAGTCACTGAGATGCAGTAAGTACGTGGAGAGGAGAGGTTTAGAGGGCTAAGGGCCAAAAATGAGCAAATGGGTCTGCAGAGTTGAGTCGGACCGAGCGCCTGTTTCCCATGCTGCCTGGCTCAATGGCTCTAAGAAGGAGAGTCTTTTTTAAAGATAGACATCAGGCAAATTTTCTTCTCCCAGACTCTGTGTGAGCCTTTGGCACTCTTGTCCTTAAGGGGACAGTGGAAATCAGTCTGTGGAGGTTTGTGCCTGACGTGGGAGGTGGGAGGTTATTGAGATTGAAAAGTTCAGCCTATGTTGAGATAAGCTGTGATGTTCTGGGGGGAGGGGGGAGGAGACTGGAGGGATCGAATAGCCCACTCCTGATCCCAACAAATTACCTCTGAGAGAAGACCCATAAGACATTGGAGAAGAATTGGGCCATTCGGCCCATCAAATCTACTCTGCCATTCCATCATGGCCAATTTATTATCCCTCTGAACCCCATTATCCTGCCTTCTCTTTGTAACCTTTGATACCATTACAAATCAAGAACATAAATCTTTGCTTTAAATATACCCAGGAGCTTGGCCTCCAAAGCCATCTGTGACAATGAATTCCAGCACCCTCTGGGTAAAAATATTCCTTCTCAGCTCTGTTCTGAAGAGGCATCCATCTATTCTGAGGTTGTGCCCTCTAGCCCTAGACTTCCCAACTATGGGAAACATCCCGGCCACATCCACTCTCTCTAGGCCTTTCAATATTTGATAGGTTTCAATGAGATTCCCCCTCATTCTTCTAAAGTCGAATGAGTGCAGACTCAGAGCCATCAAATGGTCCTCGTACATTAACCCTTTCATTCCCGGAATCATCCTTGCAAACTTCTGGACTGTCTCCAATGCTAACACATCCTTTCTTAGGTAAGGGGCCCAAAACTACTCACAATACACCAAGTGCAGTCTGACCAATGGCTAATAAAACCGAAGCATTACTTTTATATTCTTGTCCTCTCAAAATAAATGCTAGCTTTGCACTTGCCGTCCTTACTACTGACTCAATCTGCAAGTTAACCATAATGGAGTCCCTTTGCACCTCTGATTACTGAGTTGAGGAAGTGAGGAATCATCACTGCATACCACTTTGAGGCACCCCATCACCTATTTACCTTAAAAATAGGTGAAGGCCACATCAAAGTGTCAGTTGCTGATATGGGCAGAGAAATGGCAGATAGAGTTTAATCCAGCCAAGTGTGAGGTGTTGCAATTTGGAAGGTCTAATGTAAGGGGACAGTACACAGTTAATGGCAGAACCCCCAACAGCATTGATGCACAGAAGGATTTTGGGGTCAAAGTCCATAGCTCCCAGAAAATGGCAGCACAGGTACACAGGGTGGTAAAAGAAGGCGTGTGGCATGCTTTCTTCCATCGGTCAGGTCACTGAGTATATGAGTCAGGAAGTCACATTACAGCCATATAAAACTTTAGTTAAGGCCTTTACTAGACTTCAGTGGAGCACTGTGCACTTGTGGCCTTCCTGTTACAGGAAGGCTGTGGAGAATTTGATGAGGTGCAGAAGGGGCTCACGAGGATGCTGCCTGGATTACAGTGCATGATCTATAAGGAGAGGTTAGATTGGAGCATGAGAGGCTGAGGGGTGAATTCAATAAAACTACGAGAGGCAAAGACAGTCTGAGTCTTTTTCTCAGGGTGAAAATGTCTATTGTTCGAAGGCTAAACTTAATGGTGAGAGGAGAAAAGTCCAAAGGAATGTGTGGGCAAATATTTTTACAGAGAGTGGTGGTGGTGGGGGCAGACATAACAGGAACATTCTATTTATTTATTTAGTAATAAAACATGGAGCAGGATCCTCAAGCCACACCACCCCGCAACACACCGATGTAACCCTACCCAAATCACCAGACAATTTACAATGACCAATTAACCTTCTATGTCTTTGGAACGTGGAAGAAAACTAGAGGAAACCCACACGCACACAGGAAGAATGTACAGACCTTCTTACAGAGGATGACAGAAGTGAACTTCAAACTCCGACACACGAGCTGTAATAACTTTGTGTTTTTAAGAGGCCTCTAGGCACATGAACAGGCAGGGGATGGAGGGGATGCTGTTCTTGGACTACAGTTCAGCATTCAACACCATAATTCCCCCCGGGCTTGACAAGAAGCTCAGAGACTTTGGCCTTCAGCCTGCCTTGCGCAGCTGGATCCTGGACTTCCTGTCAGATCACTGGCAGGTGGTAAGAGTGAGCCCCCTCACCTCTGCCCCTCTGATCCTCAACACAGAAGCCCCTCAGGGCTGTATCCTAAGTCCCCTCCTTTACTCCCTCTATACCCATGACTGTGTCGCCACCCACAGCTCCAATCTGATAATTTGCTGACAACTCTATACTGATTGGCCTAATCTTAAATAACAATGAGGTTGCCTACAGAGAAGAAATCATCACCCTGACACAGTGGTGTCAAGAAAACAATCTCTCCATCAACGTCGCAAACACAAAGGAGCTGGTTGTGGACTACAGGAGGAATGGAGACCGGCTAACCCCTATGGACATCAATGGATCTGGAGTTGAGAGGGTGAACTGCTTTAAGTTCCTCGGCATCCACATCACCGAGGATCTCACGTGATCTGTGCATACCAGCTATATGGTGAAAAAAGCACAACAGCGCGTCTTTCATCTCAGACAGTTGAAGAAGTTCGGCATGAGACCCCAAATCCTTAGGATTTTCTACAGGGGCACAATTGAGCGCATCCTGACTGGCTGCATCATTGCCTGGTATGGGAACGGTACTTCCCTCAATCATAGGACTCTGCAGAGAGTGGTGCAGACAGCCCAGCGCATCTGTAGATGTGAACTTCCCACTATTTAGGACATTTACGGAGACAAGTGTATTAAAAGGGCCTGAAGGATCATTGGGGACCCAAGTCACCCCAACCACAAACTGTTCCAGTTGCTCCCGCAGGATAAAAGCCAGGTGGGACAGCTTCTTCCACCAGGCTGATACAATTGTATTTCTATGCTATATTGACTGTCATGTTGTAAATACAATTTATTACAAATTACTATAAATCATACATTGCACATTTAGATGGAGAGGTAGCGTAAAGATTTTTACTCCGTATGTATGTGAAGGATGTAAGAAATAAAGTTAATTCAATTCAAGACAGACCATATGTAGGTAGATAGAATTAATTCCATTTGGCCTTGGGGTTGGCAAAGACATCATTGACAAAAGGGTCTGTTCTTGCTGCACTATTCCATGTTTGATGTTCTTACAACTGTTTTTTTTTCAATTTTTTTTAGCATGTCACACCAGACAGTCAGCCGTTCTTGGCTGGCACTTGGTTCAGGATTCGTCTCCTTTCGGATTAACTGGGTCACGATATGAATGTTCCTGACTCGACCCTTGTGTTTTTTTTTTAACGAGTCTGAGTGACTAGCTCGACACTCATCCTGGCACGGATGGAAAGCGTGCTCGGAGGTGGCCCGACCCGGATTCGAACTCGGGAGCCTTCGCTCAGGAGTCCGGCACTGATGCTATTGCGCCACCAGTCGGCCTTACAACTGGTGAGAAACCACAAAAGCCTCAACCTTGGAGCCATTAGAGTCACGATGTTGTACAGCATAGAAGCAGACCCTTCGGCAACTGCCTCTGTGCTCACCATGATGCCTCCCTCAGAGTCAAAGTCAAGTTTGTCAGATGCACAAGTCCATGTGTGTCCAGATGCAATGAAAAACTTGCAGCAACATCACAGGCACACAGGGACACAATGTTCACAAGAAAATCATAGATTATAACCAATTTTTACAAGAAAGAACACAAATAGAACCAAAAAAATACAGTCTATTGTAGTACAAGGTGGTCACAGTATTGCTATACTGAGGCAGTGATTGGGGTTGTGTTGGTTAGCTCAGGAACCAATTGACTTAAGGGAAGTAATTATTCCTGAACTTGATGGTGTGGGACTTCAAGGTTCTGTACGTTCTGCCTGATGGGAGCAGCAAGAAGGTGGTATGGTCCAGTTGGTGGGGATCTTTGATGATTGATGTTACTTTCTTAAAGCAGCACCTCCTGCAGATTCTACCAATGATGGGGATGGCTGTGCCTGTGATTGGCAGAGTGAGTCTACTCTCTGCAGCTCCTTATGGTCCGGCACATACTTTCAATAGCAGATCTGTAGAAGTTTGTTAGTGTTCAATGACAAACTGAACATCCTTAACATCCCAAGAAAGTAGAGGCGCTGCCATGATTTCCTTGTGATTACACCTGCGTGTTGCCCCCAGGACAGGTCACCCGATATGTTAACACCCAGGAATTTAAAGGTGCACCTAGTTGGTGTTATGAGCTTAGTAAATACAGGCAGAGGGTCAGGATCTAAACACTCAGTTCCTGCTCCAATTTTGAAAAACCATAGAGAGAAAAGAATGTTCCACCTTTTAATTTGTAGGTTTCTCTCTCCTCAGTTTTCTAATTTATGTCACTCATTGCTCACTACACAGAGAATATAAGGCATATGGCATGCTTGCCTTCATTAGTTGAAATGTTGAGTATGAGCGTAAGGAAATCATGTTGTAGCATATAAAATTTTAGCCAGACTGCTCATGAAGTTTGTGCTTGTCCCATTACAGGAAGGATGCAGAAGAGGTTTGCCAGGATGCCACCTGGATTAGAGAGTATAATGAGTGATTGAACAAATATCGGATATTTTCCCTGGAGTGGTGGAGGCTGAGGGGAGACTTGACGGAAGTTTATAAAATCATTTTTCTTTTAAATTTAGAGATGCAGCATGGAACAGGCCCTTCTGGCCCAACGAGCTGCGACACCCTGCTATTTAACCCTAGTCACCGGACAATTTGCATGACCAATTAATCTACTGAATGGTAGGTAATTGGACTGTGGGAGGAAACCAGAGCACCTGGAGGAAACGCACATGGCCGAAGGGGAGACGGTATTAACAACCTACAGACAGCGCCTGAATTGAACTCTGAACTCTGGAACACCCTAAGTGTCATGCTACCCTTTATGAGAGGCATAGACAGTCTTTTGCCCTGGGTAGAAACACTACAGGGCATATAATTTAGATGAGAGGGACAGAGAATGGTGGGTGCCTGGAAAGGGTTACCAGGTATAGTGGTGGCAATAAGCAGCTTTGTGGAGTTTAGGTAGACACAGGAATGTGATGGAGGGATATTCATTCATTCTAGTTTGCCTCCTCTCTCCATCCCCCACCTATTACCAAAACCACTGCACTGCAGCCAGTTTAAACCACTTTTTATAACAACACATGGCTATTTATGTATTCCTGTACATTTCATTCCATATCTGTACTTTAACCTGTGATTTTATTTTTTATTCTTTATTCTAATAATTTTTTTTTGCTGCATGTCACACCAACTCACCACAGTAAATTCCTATTTCATGTGAATGTGCCTGACAAATAGAACTGATCCTTGCTACACAAGAGGAGAACATTTAGTAAGAATTGGCTTCAAGACTGGCACAACATTGTGGGCAAGGGCCTGTCCAATGTTTTGCTGTTCTGTGTTCTACACTCTCTGAGCGTGCGCTTGTGCTCTTCCATTGCTGTAGTCCATCCACTTCAAGGTTCATCGTGTAGTGAGTTCAGAGAAGCACTGTTGTAACATGTGGTTATTTGAGCTACTGTCGCCTTCCTGTCACCCCGAACCAGTCTGGCCATTCCACTCTGACCTCAAATTCAAGTTAAAGTTGAAGTTTAATTGTCATTCAACCATAGACATGAATACAGCCAAACAAAACAGTGTTCCTCCTGAGCCAGCGTACAAATTGCAGTGCAAACAGTCACACACAGCGAGTTGGTCGTCTATTGGCTTTGGTTATGATGACTGTTTGTGTGGCTCTTCTGATATGTGTTTGGAGGTGACTGTGGTGGCCAGTTCTTGAACGGCATATGGTGTAGACAAAGGAAAGGTCCCGATTCTGGTGGGATGGTTGTCTCTGTTTTCCTCTCCTGTCTGGTAGTCTCTAGTTCCACGTAATGCCTGTCTTCTAAGTCGCTGAGAGTAAGTTTAACTAAGGCGCCTCAACCAGCTCTGTCTCATGTCCTATGTTCCAGATGCCAGGGAGTGAGCCCATTATAAGCAATGCTGGCTTTCACACAGCCTTTAAATCTCTAATGAGGTCTACTGTGGATTCTGTCTTCCCGTGATAACTGGCCATCGAGTAGCTGCTTAGGAAGTCTGGAGTCCTCCATGCATTAACCATGACTGCCCAAATGAAGTTGCTCTTTCAGGATCATGGCTTCAACACTGCTAGTCTTTACCCTATTGAGGACTTCCAGGTTTGAGACACGGTCATGCCAGTGGATCTCAGGCTGTGTGTGTCTGTGTGTCTGTGTGTCTGTGTGTCTGTGTAAGTGCTCCAGCACTTTGATTTGCCTTTTGTATACGGTCCACGTTTCACCATCACACAGGAGGAGAGTGAGGACAACAGCCTTGTACAAGCTGATCTTCATGGACATCTGGATATTGTGCTGGCTGAGTACATGATCACAGGCAGCCCATCCTCTGACTAGCCTTGCAAATCTTGGCATTAATTTCTGTACCAAGGAATCCTCACTGGAGGTGACACTGTGGAGGTATCCAAATTCCTTTACTACCCTCAGTGTTGTGCCTCTGATGGGGATAGAAGGCAGCACACCAGTAAATCCAAGGGCAGGCTGAGATAAGGCCTCAGTTTTGTCCAGGCTGATGATGAGGCCAAACAAAAGCGAGACTTCTGTGAACCTGTGAATGACAAATTGCAGATCTGACAGTGTGTGGGCTATTGGAGTGCAGTGGTCCACATAGAGTGCTTCAAGGATGACTCTTTTAAACATCTTAGATTTTGATTTTAGGTGACACAGATCAAAGTCTGTAAGTACACCCCGTGTTCATGATTCCCAACTGCGTGGTTGAGTATGCATGTGAGAAAGAGGTTTAACAGCACATGAGCCAGCGCACACTCTTGCCTCACACTATTTGGGATATTGAGTGGCTCTGGGGCTTTCCATTTCAGAGGACAAGGCCGGTCATATTGTTACGGAAGAAGCAAGAAAGATTGGCGAATGTGTGGGCATCCCAACTTTGACAAGATTGTCCAGAGTGCTTCACTGTGTACCATGTCAAAAGGCAATGTCGAGAGCCAGGTTCTGCTCGATATATTTTTCTTGAACCTGATGGACAGCAAACATCACATCGATTGGTTTAACATCCCTGACGTATTTCGTGAAACTTGTTGTCTTTGCAGCAGCAATACAATACAAAACGAATTAATAGAAAAAGGTGTGAGCTCCAGTATATTAAATAGTTAAATTAAATGAGCAGTGTGAAAACAGAAATAAAATAAGTAGTGAGGTAGTACTCATGGATTCAATGTCCATTCAGAAATCGGATATTAGGGGAGAAGCTGTTCCTGAATCAGGAGATATCCTACATTGCGATATTTTGACACCCAGGAACTTTGCTGTTCACTCCTTCATTCTGATCCCTCTGAGGACTGGAATATGCTTCCTCATCTTACCCTTTCTTAGGTTCACAATCAGTTCTTTGATCTTACTCATGCTGAGTGTAAGTGCTGCAAAACCACTCAACTAGCTGATATGTCTCACTCCTGCCATCACCATCGAAATTCTGCCAACAATAGTTGTATCATCAGCAAATTTATGGATGGCATTTGAGCTGTGCCTAGCCACAGAGTCACGTGGGTGGAGAGAGTAGATCACACCCCTGAGGTGGGCCAGTGTTGATTGCCAGTGAGGTGGAAATGTTATTTCTGATCCACACAGATTGTGGTCTTCTAGTTAGGACATCGAGAATCCAGTTGCAGAGGGAAGTACAGAGGCCCAAGTTCTAGATCAGAACTGAAGGAATGATTGTGTTGAACACTGAGCCATAGTCAAAAAACAACATCCTGACGTGGGTATGTGTGGAATTTCTAGGTGATCCAAGGCCACACGAAGAGTCAACATAGATGTGAGTGCTACTGGATGGTTGTTAAGGCAGCTCACCCTGCTCTTCTTCGCCACTGGGATTAACATTTGCTGCCCTTTTGAAGCAAGTAGTAACTTCTGACTGTAGCAATGAGAGATTGAAAAGGTCTTTGAACACTTCTGCAAGTTTATCACCAGCGCTTCTTCCAGGGGCAGAACCAACTCAATGTCTCCAGTGGGTTCTTATCTGACATGGAGATGATTAGGTGGCTGAAAATGATGCGGG
The DNA here is from genome assembly GCF_030144855.1 of Hypanus sabinus. Taxonomy (NCBI): domain Eukaryota; kingdom Metazoa; phylum Chordata; class Chondrichthyes; order Myliobatiformes; family Dasyatidae; genus Hypanus; species Hypanus sabinus. The sequence goes on along the minus strand of NC_082706.1, from coordinate 41,910,229 downwards.
GTAGGATCATCATGGCAATCGACAACAGTGAGATGCCATGCTAGTTTCTGCAGTCAGCTTTTGCAGCCTTTGTTCTTGAAAAGAGGTAATGTCAAAGTATCTCAGAATTCATTGGGCATGTCTTCATCTTCACAAATGATGTCATGGAAAGCCCAATGCGACTGGACCCATTTACTCGAAGATCTCGGCAGGGATTCCATCATTCCTAGAGGTTTTTCCAGAATTTAAGTGAGCAATGGCTTGTTTGACTTCAACCATTGTAGGAGGGAGGTTGAGGCTGTTGCAGTGGGTTACTGGGGACCTGACCAAGTCCATGAACAAATTTCTGAAGTGCTCTCTCCCCCCTGCCATTAATGCTCTTTTATTCTCTGAGCAGTTTCGTGCCATCTGTTGACAGAAGGTAGGCCTGAGCGAAGAATGTCTCTCATAGCACGAGAGGTGGCATGTTACAGCATCGACCTTGCTGCATCAAGTGAGACCAGGCTCGCAGACGAAAGTTCTGTTTCTGAGCCTAAGGGCGGTTACACCTTTTTCTAGAAAGGCAAATCAGAAAAATGAAGATCGAACACATGGAGTAGGATTAGCCATCGAGACTTTGCTCTTGCCTCACCTACCAACACTGCTAACCTGTGTCAACAAATGACTAATCACCACTTTCCACTCAACTGGTCTCACCACGTCATGGTTATAAGACCATAAGCTACAAGAGCAGAATAAGGCCATTTGGCCCATTGAGTCTGCTCCATCATTACATCACTTGTGGCAGATGGGACACTGCGATCTCAAGGCCACTAGAGCCATGTGTGGAGTGGTGTGTTGGACTGATCATCACCTGGTTAGATCAGTCCTCTCACTGCGCATCGTCCAACTGCACCGAAAGAAACCTAAAGTAAGCCGACAGCCTCTTGATTCCAACGAGTTGTGGCTCAGTAAACATTGAGCACAATTTGCAAACAGTCTTGATGACTCACTGGCATCCCATAAGCCCCTGAATGAAACTGTAGCACAGTCAAGGGATCAACGTACAGTGATGAAATTAGCAAAGTCAGCCCTCGGACCAAAAAATGAAAGCTGCGCTACTAAAATGTCATCAGCGTTTAACACGAGGCTAATGAGTTGGTGTAGGAAGGAGGGCTTCAGGTTTTTTGATCATTGGGCTCTCTTCCAGGGAAGGTAGGGCCTGTACAGAAGAGACCGTCTGCACCTAAACTGGAGGATGAGAAATATCCTAGTGGGAGAGTTCACTGGTATTGCATGGTGGGTGGCAAAGTTAGTTGCAGGGGATTAGGAACCAGAGTGCAAGAACAGATGGTAGAGTAGTTAATGAGCCAAGTTGTTCAGACATCAGACAAAGTCAGGAAGCAAAAGGTTGAGCAAGATGGGACTAAGGTTCTGAGTTGTATATACTATAGTGCAAGAAGTATTGTAGGAAAGGCTAATGAGCTCAGGTCACGGATCAACACCTGGAATTACGATATTGTAGCCACTGGTGAGACTTGGACGGACAGACAGACATAGTTTATTGATCCCGAGGGAAATTGGGTTTCATTACAGCCGCACCAACCAAGAATAGTGAAGAAATATAGCAATATAAAAACCATAAATAATTAAATAATAAGTTAATCATGCCAAGTGGAAATAAGACCAGCCTATTGGCACGGGGTGTCTGAAGCTCCAAGGGAGAAGTTGTAAAGTTTGATGGCCACAGGTAGGAATGACTTCCTATGACGCTCAGTGTTACATCTCAGTGGAATGAGTCACGGTGGAGGGGGGAATGGGCTATGACTGGCAACTCAATATTCCAGGGTTCTGTTGTTTCAGATGTGATAGAGTGGGAGGGGATAAAGAGGGAGAGGTGGTGCCACTAGCCTGGGAAATGTCACAGAAGTGTTCATTTGGGACAGACTGGAGAACTCGTCTCGTGAGGCATTACGGGTGGAACCAAGAAAGTAGGAAAGGTATAGCCACATTAATGGTGCTATATTATAGATGCCCCAGTAATCCACAGGATTTAGAGGAACAAATTTGTAGAGAGATTGCAAGAAACATAAGGTTGTGATAATAGGTGATTTTAACTTTCCACATATTGACTGGGACTCCCATACTGTAAAAAGACTAGATGGGATAGGGTTTGTCAAATGTGTTCTGGAAATTTTCCTTCATCAGTACATAGAAGTCCCAATGAGAGAGTGTAAAATACTTGATCTCCTATTAAGGGTTGAGACAGGGCAGGTGACAGAAGTCTGTGTAAGGGAAAATTTTACATCTGGTGATCATAATGCCTTTAGCTTCAAGGTAATTATGGAAAATGATCTGCCTGGTACTCGGGTTGAGAGCATAAATTGGAGAAAGGCTAATGTTGACGGTATCAGAAAGGATCTGGCAAGTGTGGATTGGGACAGGCAGTTTTCTGGCAAAGGTGTACTTGGTAAGTGGGAGGCCTTCAAAGGTGAAAGTTTGAGAGTACAAAGCTTATATGTAAAAGGCAAGGATAACAGGTTTTTGAGACATATTGAGGACCTGGTTAAGAAATAAAGGAGATGCATCACAGTTAGGAACAAATGAGGTACTTGAAGAGTACAAGAAAAGCGAGAGAACACTTAAGAAAGAAATCAGTAGAACTAAAAGAAGGCATGAGGTTGCTCTAACAGACAAGGTGAAGGAGAATATTAAGGGTTTCTACAGATATGTTAAGAGTGAAAGGGTTGCAAGGGCCAAAATGAGACCTCTGGAAGATCAGAATGATAATCCATGGGTGGAGCAAAAAGAGATGGGGGAAACCATAAATGGATTTTTTTTTGCACCTATATTTACTCTGTAGATGGACAAAGAGTCTATAGAAGCGAAGAAAAGCGCGGTGAGTTCATGGGCCCTATGCAGATTAAAAAGGAGGTGGTGTTTGCTCTCTTGTGGCGGATTAGGGTGGATAAATCCCCAGGGCCCGACAAGGTGTTCCCTTGGACTCTGTGGGAGGCCAGTGCAGAAATTGCAGGGGCCCCAGAAGGGATATTTAAATCTCCCGTAGCAACAGGTAAGGTACCGAAGGTTTGGAGGATAGCTAATACTGTTCCGCCGTTTAAGAAAGGCTCTAAAATCAAACCAGGAAATTATAGTCCATCAGTAGTGGGGAAAGTTACTGGAAGGTCTTCTAAGAAACTGGATATATGAATATTCAGATAGGCATGGACTGATTAGAGATAGTCAGCGTAGTCTTGCGTGTGGTCGGTTGTGTCTAACCAATATTCTAGAGGTTTTCAAAGATGTTACCAGAGGAAGGCAAGGCAGTGGATGTCACTTACAGGGACTTCAGCAATGCCTTTGACAAGTTCCCACATGGGGGATTGGTCAAGAAGGCTCAGTCAATTGGCATTCAAGATGAATTGGATTAGATGTTGACTTTGCAGGAGAAACCAGAGAGTAGTAGTAGATGGTTGCCTCTCTGACTGGAGGCCAGTGACTAGTGGAATGCCACAGGCATTGGTGCTAGGTCCATTGCTGCTTGTCATCTATGTCAATGATCCGGGTGACAATGTGGTTAACTGGATCAGCAACTTTGCGGATGTCAGCAAGATTGGGGGTGTAGTGGACAGCGAGGAAGACTATCTGAGGTGACCACAAGATCTGGATCAGTTGGAAAAATGGGCTGAGAAATGGCTGATGGAATTTGATGCAGACAAGTGTGAGGTGTTGCACTTTGGGAGGGCCAACCAGAGTGGGTCTTACGTAGTGAGTGTTAGGGCACCGAGGAGTGCGGTAGAACAAAGGGTTCTGGGAGTACAGGTCCATAATTCATTTGAAAGTGGTGGCACAGATAGACAGGGTTGCAAAACACACAAAATGCTGCAGGAACTCAGGCAGCATCTATGGAAAAGAGTACAGTCAATGTTTTGGGCTGATACAGGGCTGGAGAAGGGGGAATCTAATAGGGGAGGACAGAAGGCTATGGAAGAAAGAAAAGGTGGGAGGAGAACATAAGGGTGGAATTGGGCAGGCAAGGAGATGAGGTGAGAGGGAAAAGGGGATGGGGAATCCTGAAGAAGGGGGTTTTGATAGATGTATACAAATTATGAGGGGTATAGATAAGGTAAATGCAAGCAGGCTTTTTCCCACTGAGGTTGGGTGAGTCTAGAGGTCATGGGGTATGGGTGAAAGGTGTAGGGGGAACATGAGGGGAAAATTCTTCACTGAGGGTGGTGAAAGTGTGAAATGAGCTGCCAGTGCAGTGGGTGTGTGATGTTGATTTCAACGTTTAAGAGAAGTTTGGGTAGGTATGGAGGACAATGGTCTGCGTGCAGGTCAATGGGACAAGAGAGTTTAAATGGTTTGGCACAGACTAGATGGGCTGAATGTAATTTCTGTAATGTAGTTTTCTTTGATCTTTTGATTCTTTGACTTTATCAAGACTGATTTGATGAAAATGACAAAAATATCACCAGGGTACTGGAAGAGAAGCAGGAAGCATTTCTCGTGTGGCAGAATGATGTTTCTTCCATCACAAGATGAGATTACTTCAAACATTTTTGGAGCAAGCCCAGCCCTGGGACTGAAATCTTACAAAAGGTAGTGGATATGGCCCAGTCCATCGCAGGTAAAGCCTTCCCCTCCAATGAGCACATCTCAATGGCGTGCTGCCACAAGAAAGCAGCACCCTCCATCCAGGCCATGGTCTCTTCTCACTGCTGCCATCAGGAAAAAGGTACGGAGCCTCAGGACTCGCACCTCCAGGATATTACCCCTCAACTATCAGCCTCATGAACAAGTGGTGATAACTTCATTCCAGTTCACCCGCCTCATCACTGAATATTTGTTGTTTATTTATTTTTCTCTTTAGCATTTTGCACAGTTTGTTGCCTTTTGCATATTGGTTGTTTGTGGTCTTTCATCGATTCAAACTTCAAAGTAAATTTATTATCTCTGTGTGTGTGTGTGTGTGTGTGTGTGTGTGTGTGTGTGTGTGTGTGTGTGTGTGTGTGTGTGTGTGTGTGTGTGTGTGTGTGTGTGTGTGTGTGTGTGTGTGTGTGTGTGTGTGTGTGTGTGTGTGTGTGTGTGTGGTAACTCTCACACTCTCTCACACACATACACACACTAAATCCAATAACCATAATAGAATCAATGAAGGATGGTACCAGCAGGGTATTATTTTGGCATAATATCTTAGTCCAAAGCTAATCTGGAAAATTTACAAAGAAATATAGGAACTAACATGACAAAGTTTAGAAAATACTATGTACACGCAAATGCACTTAGATTAGCATGACCTAGGACAGAAGGAGGAATAGACAAAAACATGTTTACACAACAGTCGGATAAAACCCTATGAAATCAGGGTTCGGTTCTCCATGCAAGCATATGCAATTTTGATATGAAGTACTGTGCAAATCACTTAAATTACAGCACAACCCAGAAAACTGAAGAAATTATTACTATAGAAGAAAAGGTTACCCAATGGAAGAGCATGACACTCTGTGGAAGACATCCCCATGATCTGAGCAGGCTTGATATCAACAAGGAAGCTTTGAACACCTGGCTCAGAGTTGGAGACCCCTTCCTAGAAACAGTAGGGTTCCTTGGCAATGCAGGACTAGGTGGTTACCACACACACAAAAAAATAAAAAATACATAATAAAAGACCAAAAAATTCAAGGTAAATGCAGAAAGTGCCAAGAGAAGCCAGAAACAATCCAACACATAAGAGGTTCCTGTAGCCATTTAACTCAATCTGAATACTTAGACAGGCAAAATCTAGCTTTAAAATACAAACTCAAAAAAGACACCATACCTTACTATAAATACAAGCCGGGTCCAGTTTTAGAGGCAGAGTGCTACAAATTATATTATGACCAATCCGTTATTACAGACAGGACAATCCACAATAACTGTCTGATTATAATAATACGGAAAAAGCATGCAAAAACAACTTACTTAATAGACATAGCCATTCCAAGCACACATAATGCACAGAAATCAATAAGTTAAAAACACCAGAAATATGTTGATTTAAAAGAGGAAATTGTCCCAATAGTAACATCCCAAAGCCATTACACAATTAAACAATTAGGCCTACATGGCAATATTGATGTAAGTCTTCAGAAATCACAATATTATGCACCACTAGAATAGTCCGAAAGTTCCTCGCAATTGAGAAATGAGTGTGCTTGTCTTTGCCCGTACCTCAGGGTTTACCACCTTAAGCTGAGAAAAAATGAGTAGTAATAAATAAATAAGCAATAAATATCAAGAACGTGAGATGAAGAGTCCTTGAAAGTGAGTCCATAGGTTGTGTGAAGAGTTCAATGATGAGGCAAATGAAGTTGAGGTAAGTTATCCCTTCTGGTTCAAGAGGCTGATGGTTGATGTGTAATAATTGTTCCTGAATCTGATGGAATCCTGAGGCTCCTGTACCTTCTTCCTGATTGCAACAGTGAGAAAGGAGCATGATCTGGGTGGTGGGGATCCCTCTTGATGGATGCTGCTTTCCTGCGACAATGCTCTGTGTAGATGTACTCAAGGTGGGGAGGGATTTACCTGCCACGGACTGGCCATATCCACTACTTTTCTGTTGGTTTTTCAATTTAAAGGCATTGGCATTCCCATACCAGCCCATGATGCAATCAACCAATATACTCTCCACCACACAACTAGAGAAGTTTGCCAAAGTTTTCAGAGCTTCAAAGGTTCAAAGGTCCAATTTAATGTCAGAGAAATGCACATCCTGAAATGCTTTTTCTTTGCAAATATCCACGGAAACAGAGGAGTGCCCCAAAGAATGAACGACAGTTAAACGAGAGAACCCCAGAGTCGCCATGCGGAAGTGGCAGCAAGGAAACGATCCCCTTAGCTGTGATGCTGAATCTTCATAAACTTCTGATGAAGCAGAGGCACTACCGTGCTTTCTTTGTAATTGCACTGATATGCTGGGCCTGGGACAGGTCCTCTGAGGAATTTAAAGTTGCACCCCCCCCCCCCCCCCATCTTTGATCCACCGTTGAGTACTTATTCATGAACCTCTGGTTTCTTCCTCCTGAGGTCAATAATCAGCCAATACGCTTCTTGGATTTAATGAGTATGCCCGCAAGAAAACCAATCTCGGGGTTGTACATAGTGACATATATGCACTTTGATAATAAATTTACTTTGTAGTTTGAACTTTGAGATTGCAGTAAGCATAATGAAAACTGAATGGTGGGAGAGAAAGGCGGAGGAAATCCAGTGCTACACTGACACCAAAATGTTTAAACTGATCAAAGCAATCAGTGGACCTTGCAAACCATGCACTGTACTAACAGTCAAACACAGCTCCGAGCACATCGAGCTATGAAAATAGAACACCCTAAGCCCAATAATAGATAAATTATATAAAAAAATATTTATATGGACTTGGGATGTGTCCATGAGTGTGCTGTGTGGTGTCATCAGCACGACACTTCGGGAAGTTTGATCACCTGGCTGGACTTCTACTCACTGAGTATAGGCAGAGACTGAAAACTGCAGCACCAGCAGTGAGGACCGAGAGGTATGGTCAAGGGAAGCACAGAAGGGCCTGCAGGACTGCTTTGAATCGGTGGACTGGACTGTATTCAGGGATTCACCTTCGAACCTAGATGAGTGTGCTGCAGTTGTTACCGACTTCATTTGTGGATGAGCGAGTGCCCACTGTATATTCCCAGACCAAAAGCCGTGGATGAACCAGGAGGTACGTCATCGGCTGAAGGCTAGACCTGTGACATTCAAGAATACATTGTATACACTGGAATTTAGAAGGATGAGGGGATCTGATTGAAACAAATAAGATTATTAAGGGATTGGACACGCTGGAGGCAAGAAGCATGTTCCCGCTGATGGGTGTGTCCAGAACTAGAGGCCACAGTTTAAGAATAAGGGGTGGGCCATTTAGAACAGAGATATGGAAAAACTTTTTCACCCAGAGAGTGGTGGATATGTGGAATGTGCTCTGCCGCAGAAGGCAATGGAGGCCAAGTCTCTGGATGCATTCAAGAGAGAGTTAGATAGAGCTCTTATAGATAGCGGGGTCAAGAGATATGGGGAGAAGGCAGGAATGGGGTACTGATTGTGTATGATCAGCCATGATAAAAATGAATGGAGGTGCTGGCTAGAAGGGCCGAATGGCCTACTCCTGCTCCTACTGTCTATTGTCTATTGTCAAGTCTAGTGACCCAGGCCTGTATGATTTGCGGAGGGCTATTTCAAGGGTGAAGAGACAATTTCGAATGAGGTTGGAGGTGACATCAGATGCACGGCAACTCTGGCAGGGTCTGCAAGACATTTCTTCCTACAAGGCAAAACCCAATAGCATGAATGGCAGCGATGCTTCACTACCAGATGAACTCAATGTCTTCTATGCCTGCTTTAAAAGGGAGAACGCTGCTACAGGTGTGAAGATCCCTGCTGCACATGATGTCCCTGTGATCTCTGTCTCAGAGGCCGATGTTAGACTGTCTTTAAAGAGAGTGAACCCTTGCAAGGCGGAAGGTCCAGATAGAGTACCTGGTTAAGGCTCCGAAAACCTGTGCCAACCAACTAGCGGAAGTATTCAATGACATTTTCAACCTCTCACTGCTACCAGCTATAGTTCCCACTTGCTTCAAAAAGGCAAACAATTATACCAATGCCTAAGAAGAATAATGTGGGCTGCCTTAATGACTATCGCCTGGTAACACTTACATCTACAGTGATGAAATCTTTGAGAGGTTGGTTATGACTAGACTGAACTCCTGCCTCAGCAAGGACCTGGACCCATTGCAATTTGCCTATCATCATAATAGGTCAACAGCAGATGCAATCTCAATGGCTCTCCACACGGATTTAGACCACCTGGACAATACAAACACCTATGTCACATTGCTGTTCATTGACTATAGCTCAGCATTTAATAACATTATTCCCACAATCCTGATTGAGAAGTTGCAGAACCTGGGCCTCTGTACCTCCCTCTGCAATTGGATCCTCAACTTACTAACCAGAAGACCACAATCTGTGCAGATTGATGATAACATATCCTCCTCGCTGACAATCAACACTGGCGCACCTCAGGGGTGTGTGCTTAGCCCACTGCTCTACTCTCTCTATACACATAACTGTGTGGCTAGGCTTAGCTTGAATACCATTTATAAATTTGCTGATGATACAACCATTGCTGGTAAAATCTCAAGTGGTGACCAGAGGGCATACTGGAGTGAGATATGCCAACTAGTGGAATGGTGCCTCAGCAACAACCTGGCACTCAGTGGCAGTAAGATGAAAGAGCTGATTGTGGTCTTCAGGAAGGGTAAGATGAAGGAACACATACCAATCCTCATAGAGGGATCAGAAGTGGAGAGAGAGAGAGAGAGAGCAGCTTCAAGTTCCTGGGTGTCAAGATCTCTGAGGTTCTAACCTGGTCCCAACATATCTATGTAGTTATAAAGAAGGAAAGACAGCAGCTATACTTTATTAAGAGTTTGAAGAGATTTATCATGTCAAGAAATACACTCAAAAACTTCTATAGTTGTACATGGAGAGCATTCTGACAGGCTGCATCACTGTCTGGTGTGGAGGGGTTACTGCACAAGACTGAAAGAAGCTGCAGAAGGTTGTAAATCTAGTCAACTCCGTGTTGGGCACTAGCCTACAGAGTACCCAGGACATCTTTAGGGAGTGGTGTCTCAGAAAGGCACCGTCCTTTATTAAGGACCTCCAGAACCCAGGGCATGCCCTTTTCTCACTATTACCATCAGGTAAGAGATACAAAAGCCTGAAGGCACACACTCAATGATTCAGGATGGTTTCTTCTCCTCTGCCATCCGATTCCTAAATGGACATTGAATCTTTGGACACTAACTCACTTTTAAAAAAAAATATACAGCATTTCTGTTATTGTACATTTTTAAAATTTATTCAATATATGTACTTGATTTACTTGTTTATTTATTATAAGTATTTTTTATTTATTAATTATTATTTTTTTCTTTCTGCTGGATTATGCACTGTATTGAACTGCTGCTGCTAAGTTAACAAATTTCACGCCACATGCCGGTGATAATAGACCTGATTCTGACGGTGCTGCAGTCCTCGTCACACACTAGAGCAACCCCAGACAAACGCAATCCAGCCCGTCTTCTGCTGAGCAAACACTGGATGGGAGAGGCCAGCTCCCAACCCAGCGTGGTCTCCAGCTCCCCCCAATACCGACCCCAGCATCTCCTCTGCAACAGGCCATGACTGGGGCCACACAGCTCACCCGCCCAAGGTCTCGCCAACGAGCCAGTGAACCGGACTTGCGGTGTCCGGCAGGATCTTCCGATCACAAGGCAAATGCCCTGATCAATCATTTGTACCGCTTGTTGGACTCCACACATCGCCTAGGAAGCAGTCCCATTTATCACCGTGTGCAGCAAGAGCAGCTGCACTGCCATCGAACAGCTCTCCGGTGGGACAGGCTTGATGTTCTCAGTCTCCAGCAGGGTCTTGTAATCGTACAAAACACGCAAAGAACGAACAATTCCACCTTTGTTTGGACCCGGGGAGGCTGCTGTGACCGAAATGGTGGCTTCTCTCATTAACAGGACCTTTTCCCCCACCGAACTGATGCTCGCTGGATACTTATTATCTCTCACACCACTCTCTGTACAATCCAGAGATTGCTGTGCGCTAGGAAATCATCAGCTTCTGAGAGACTCAAACCACCCCGCCTGGCGCCAACTATCATTCCACAGTCAAACTCACTTAGATCACATCTCCTTCCCATTCTAATGCTTCATCTGGGCAGCATCTAAACCTCCTGATCACGTCTACACGCCTTTTTGCATGGAATTGCTGTCACTCGATTGGCCGATTAGATACTTGTGTTAATGAGCAGGAGTACTGGCATACCTAATAGTGTGGCCAATGCATGAGTTCTATGTTCTATGTTCTAAGACTAACCCATTCTGTCTGCACAATGTCCATATCTCTCTGTCTCCTACACATTGTTGTCTAACAGCCTCTTAAACGTCTCTATTTAATCTGCCTCCATCTATACCTCTGGCAGCACATTCCAGCACCCACCAATCTCTGTGTTAAAAAAACTTGCCCTGCACATCTTCTTTCAACTCCCCCCCCCCCCCCACACATAAAACTATGCTCCATTGTATTTGATATTTCCACCAGGGGGATATAATCTACCATACCCCTGCCTCTCGAAATTTCATAAACTATCAAGTCTCCACTGCTTCAGAGAAAACCAACCCGTTTGGCTGCTCGCTGCTTGTAGTTGATGCTCTCTTAATTTTGAGGTGAGTCTGTGATATTCCCCGAACCTTTTCCTCATGTCTGCTCTGCCTCTGATGTTTCGACACACTGCAGAAATGAATGCAGGCCTCTCAGAGTTCTGCCGGTGCAGGCTGCCCTCCTGAATAATATACGGATGTGAGATAATGAATTCATCACAGCTGAAGGCGATTTTGCCTGTTCTGTGTGTTTGTTGAAATATAAATACCATCTGCTCTCCAGAGAAGTCTGCTCAAAGTCAAGGACAATGTTCCCAGTGCAAGGAAGCAGTGCTGTGGGAGGGGCTGAGGAGGGACCGCTGTGGGAGGGGCTGAGGAGGGACTGTTGTGGGAGGGGCTGAGGAGGGACTGCTGTGGGAGGGATGAGGTGGGATCGCTGTGGGAGGGGGTGAGGAGGGACCGCTGTGGGAGGGATGAGGTGGGATCGCTGTGGGAGGGGGTGAGGAGGGAACGCTGTGGGAGGGGCTGAGGAGGGACTGCTGTGGGAGGGGCTGAGGAGGGACTGCTGTGGGAGGGATGAGGTGGGATCGCTGTGGGAGGGGGTGAGGAGGGACCGCTGTGGGAGGGATGAGGTGGGATCGCTGTGGGAGGGGGTGAGGAGGGAACGCTGTGGGAGGGGCTGAGGAGGGACTGCTGTGGGAGGGGGTGAGGAGGGACCGCTGTGGGAGGGATGAGGTGGGATCGCTGTGGGAGGGGGTGAGGAGGGAACGCTGTGGGAGGGGGTGAGGAGCGACCACTGTGGGAGTGGTGGTGAGAAGGAGGTGAGAAGTGACCACCGTGAAGGGGGTGTGATGAGGGAGCACTGTAGGAGGGGAGTGAAGAGGGGGAACTATGGGAGGGCAGCAAGGAGGGAGTGCTGGGGCATGAGGAGGGTGCATTGTGGAAGGGGGTGAGGATGGATCACTGTGGGAGGAGTGAGGAAGGAGCACTATGAGTGAACACTGTGGGAGTTGGGTAGGAGGGTTTGCTGTGGGGGGTGAGGAGAGCACTTGAGGGGGTTGAGGAGGGAATGCTGTGGGAGGGGAGAGGAGGATGGTCTGTGGGAGGGGGTGAAAAGAGAGTGTTATGGGAGGAGGGAAGGTGTAAATGCTGTGGGAGGGGGAGATGAGGGAATGCTGTGGTAGGGGTAGTGAGGAGGGAATGCTGTGGGAGGGGGCGGTGAGGAGCGAGCCCCGTGCCGTGGGAGGGGCAGGGAGGAGGGAGTACTGTGCTGTGGGAGGGGTGGGGAGGAGGAAGTACTGTGTTGTGGGAGAGGAGGTGAGGAGGGAGCACTGTGCTGTGGGAGGGAGATAGTGAAGAGGGAGCACTGTGCTGTGGGAGGGGGGTAGTGAAGAGGGAGCACTGTGCTGTGGGAGGGGGGTAGTGAGGAGGGAAGGCCACACGAGAACAAAAAAATAGAACAATTCAGCACTAAACCATTATGTTGATTAAACTATTAATTAAACACTTAAGTGAATTTTTCCCCTTTGCCTGCAATGTCCATATCCCTCATTCTCTGCACATTCACATGCTTATCGAAGTGTCTGTTAAACACCTCCACCATATCTGCCTGCACCACCAGCCCTGGCAGGACATTCCAGACATCCACCAACGTCTGTGTACGAAATCCTGTGCACACATTTACCCCTGTCTCCTCAAACGCACGCCCTCTGGTATTATACGTTTTGACCCTAGGGATGAAGATACTGACTGTCTGCATTCTGTATGCCTCTCATAACCTTACCAGGTCAAGTTCAGTTTGTTGTCATTTAACTGTATACGTGCAACTGCCAAATGAGACGATGTTTCTCTGGACCGGGGCGTAAAGCACAGTAGTACACATAACCCACGTATGACACACAATAACTTGGGAAAGTAAGAATTAAATCTGAAAGATGAATTACACATAGATAAACAAAACAAAGAGCATAATTTAAACATTGACAGGTACAGTACAGGTTATGTGGTGGCACTTCGAACATGATGCGGCAGGGAGTTCAGAAGCCTGAGGGAAGAAGCTGTTTCCCATCCTGACGTTCTTGTCTTCATGCGTCGGAGTCTCCTGCCTGATGGTAGAATGTCAAAGATGATGCTGAATAGATGGGGGCGGACCCCTGATAATATGAAGGGCCTTGCGTAGATTCTGACATGTCCCTGACAGAGGGGAAGGAGACCACGATGATCTTCTCGGCTGCTCTGACGGTCCTTTGTAGGGACTTCCAGTCCGATGCTCTGCAGCTCCCATACCGGATGGAGATGCAGCTTGTCAGGACACTCTCCATGGCGCTCCTGTAAAATTCTGTTAAAATGGGGGCGGGGGACCTCAGGAAGTGGAGGTGATATTGAGGGAGTAGTGAGGTCATCTTTGATGCAAACTCCCAGGATCTTGATGCACTTAACTCTCACTACAGAGGAGCCATCGACACGCAGAGGAGGATGGTGCATATGCACCTCCTCCCAGCCTCCGCCGTCCAACCGCTTTTTATAGCTTATGCCTTTTAATTTAGGCAACATCCTGGTAAACTTCTTCAACACCCTCTCCAAAAACCTCCATATCCTTCATGAAATGGGACAACCAGAACAGTAGGCAATACTTCAGGTATGACCTGACTTGAGCTTTATAAAGCTGCAACATAACTTCCTGACTTTTGAACTCCGTGTCTCAACTAATGAAGGCACGTGTGTCATTCACTTTCTTCAACCTGTGCGGCCACTTTCAAAGAGCTATTTATTCTTCATTTTGATTTTTGAAAAGTTCAAACATCATCTAGAAATTCACCAATGTTACCAATGTTGGCAGAACGGTGCCCACTGCGGCCATCGCGTCAACGGTGATAATGTCACCACCGTTGGCAGATGATGACGAGGAGGAGTGAGGTAGATCGGATGGCTGAGTAGCTTCACAGCAATCTCACAATCAATGTTATCATATCCTAGCCACTGATTGTGGACCTCTGGGAAGGAGGACGCACACCAGTCTTCATTACGTTAGCGTGGAAAGGGCGAGCAGCTTCAAGTTCCTGGGTGTCAACATCCCAAGAGGATCTACTCTGAGCCCAATATATTGAAGCAATCTCAAAGGAGGCACGGCAACAGCTCTATTTTGTCCCGAGTTTGAGTAGAGTTGGTACGTTGCTAAACCCTACAGATGTACTATGGAGAGCATTCTGACAGGTTGCATCTTAGCCCGGTATGGAGGCTCCAATGTACAGGAGAGGTTTGGAGACTCAGTCAGCTCCATCACTGGCCCAGTCCTCCCACCATTGAGGATATTGTCAAGTGGTGACGTCTCAAGAAGGCAGCATCCAACATTAAGGACCCCTACCATCCAGGACATGCCCTCTTCTCAGTTCTACCAGCAGGGGGAGGTACAGGCACCTGATGACCCACGCTCAATGATTTAGGAATAACTTCGTCTCCTCTGCCATGAGATTTCTGAATGGTCCATGAACCTATAAAAACTAACTAATTATTTTGCTGTCTTTTTGCATTATTTACTTAATTTTAATACATGTTCATTGCAATAGTGGTATTTTATGTATTGCACTGTATTGCTAGCACAAAACAACAAATTTCACAACATACGCCTCTAACAAGTCATCTCTCATTCACTTTTGCTCCAAAGAGAAAAGCCCCAGCTCACTCAACCTATCCTCATAAGACATGCTCTCTAACCCAGGCAGCATCCTGGTAGGTCAGATTAATATGAGGTGCTGTGTTCTAGTGACTCAAGTCAAGGTGGAGATTTCACAGTGAAGCAGAGGGACATTGGGGATTGTTGTAGAACAGAGGGGCATAGGAGTTCAGGTTCATGGTTTCCTGAAAGTGGTATCACTATAGACAGGTGGTGAAGAGTTTGCCATGATGGTGTCAGGACACTGAATACAGAAGCTGGGAGATCGCAGTTGTATAGGACGCACTTGGGTGTATTGTGTTCAGTTTTGGTCACCCTGGTGTAGGAAAGACAATATTAAATTGTAAAGAGTCAGAAAGATTTACGAGGAAATTGCTGAAACATGGGGAAATGAGCTGTCGAGAGGTTGGACAGGCTAGGACTTCATTCCTTGGAGTGTGGGACACTTTATAGACATGTATAAAATCATGAGGGGCATAGAAGACGTAAATCAGTCCTTTTCCCAGGATTGGGGCATCAAGAACCCACTGAGAGGAGAGAGAGTTAATGAGATCTTGAGGGGCATTTTTTTTTACTCAGAGTCGGGGGAATGTCAAGAGCTAGAGGGCACGGGATTAAGGTGAGTGGGGAGAAATATAATAGGAACCTAAGGAACAAAATTTTTACCCAGAGAGTGGTCCATTTGTGGTACGAGCTGCCAAAGGAAGTGAAAGAGGTAGGTACAATTACAATGTTTAAAAGACACTTGGGCAGGTACATGAATAGGAAAGGTTTAGAGGAATACAGGCCAAATGGGACTAGTTCAGATGAACACCTTGGTTGAAGAGCCCTTTCCCATGCAGTATGACGATTTGAACCAGGTTGTACCTGGACTAATAGATCTGAATTCAAATATGGTGCGGTCCATTTTAGATGTTGGCTGAGGATAATGGATGCTATTCAATTTCGACAGGTGTGAGATGCTGCAAGGTGGGAAGTCAAACAAGGGCCAACCCTTGAGGCAGAGGTAGGAGCAGGTAAAAGACACTTGGATGGGTACAAAGACAAAGGTTTGGAAGGACATGGGTCAAAAATGGGCAAATGGGACTAGCACGATGGGTGTTTGATAGGGTGATTAAGAAGGGATATGGTGTGCTGGTCTACGTTAGTCAGGGGATTGAATTCAAAAGCCATGAGGTAATGTTGCAGCTCTATAAAATTCAGGTCAGACCACAATTGGAGTCTTGTGTTCAGTTCTGGTTGCCTCACTATAGGGAGGGAATGGAAGCTTTAGAGAGGATGCAGAGGAAATTTACCAGGCTGCAGTCTGGATTAGAGAGCTAGATTATGAAGAAAGGCTGTGTAAGCTCTTTGGAGTGAAGAAGAATGAGAGGAGACAACAGAGGTGTATAAGATGATGACAGACATATACAGATTGGATAGCTGGCACCTTTTTCCAAAGGCAGAAATATTTAATGCGAGACGGTGATTTTAAGGCGATATGAGGAAAGGTGGGGTGGAGATGTCAGAGGAAGTTATTTTACACAGGTGCATGATGGCACATACTGCCTGAGGTGGTGGTAGAGGCAGATACATTAGGGACATTTAACAGATAGGCACATGGATGATAGAAGAATGGAGGGCTATGTGGGAGAGAAGGGTTAGATTGATTGTGGAGTAGGTTGAAAGGTCGATACTGAGTACCTAAAGGCCTGTACTGTGCAGTTCTGGATCTATGCTCTTGGCATGGACCAGTTGGTGCTGAAGGGCTGGTTTCTGTGCGCCGTAACAGTATAATTCCACAGATTCCACTCCTCATCCTAACACTTGGCAGAGTGGGGAAGGGCAATCTAACAGCAGCCGGTAGCCTCCAGCCCACTGCTGGGAAGTGAGCAGAAATGCTCGTGGCTCTTGGGGTTACTCAGAACGGGGCGGAGGTCGGGATCTGACCAGGAGGTGGGAGGTGATCCACTCTACGCACTGTGAAGCCGCACACAAGCGCAAGTCCACGCCAGGCGAGCCGCTATATTTTTTGTGTCCGGTCTGCAACTCGGCATTAAAGACAATGAGGGTTTTTTTTTTGCATCTTTAGCAGCCTTGGGAGCCACAAACATCAATTCAATCAATTAATCTCACTCTGATTAGCTTTGGTTGTATGGTGGGAACCATCTAAGTGAAGTTATCCAGGACACAGGATCTGCGTAACAGCTCAGCAACAATCACTATTCATTGAGTTACTTGTTGGATGAGACGGGTCTCCAGGTAGAACACAGCCTGTTTTGGAGAGCAGTTCTGGACTAAAGTTAACAAGGGAAATCATTCTTATTCACGTACTTTTCCAAATAGTATATTTTGAATATCATTATAGTACCTGCCTCACTGCTTTCTCTGGCTGCTTGTTCCATACACCCACCGTGTGAAGAAGTTCCCTCTTATGTCCCCTTTGACTTTCCCCTCTTACCTCAAACCTATGCTCTCTAGTTTTGATTCCTCAGTACTGGACTGAAAACAGACTGTGTGCATTCACCCTCTCTCTACCCCTCATGGTTTTGTTCACCTCTATAAGGTCGCCCCCTCAGTCTCCTACATTCCAGGGAGTTATGTCCGCCCTCTGCCCTCTACCATCCCACTATGCACTCCAGGTGTCAGGCACAGAGTAAAGCTCCTTCTCCGGCATTCCCATAAAACACTCTCCAGATCAGATACAACGTGAAGCTCCCTCCGCATCATCCCATCACACACTGGCAGAGCGCAGAATACAGGCAGTTGCTTTTGTCTCTGTGGCTCTCCCTCCAGTGCACAAGACTGCCTCCTACTGCCCCAGGCACTCACCCTCTGTCATATGCACCAATCTCAAGAAAGGAATCTCAATTTAAAAGCAATTATTTTTAATCGTGCTCAGTAACTGCACACACTCAGGGCTGCTGAGGAGATCTCTAAAGTCATCCCATCAATGACCTTCTGCAATAACGCACTATTGATTCACCTGAAGGACTCAACACTTTAACATACTGTACAAGGCATACAAATATCAGCTCTGCGTGTGTCCTTACAGGTGTTATCAAATTACAGAGCTACACTGCAGGAAAGCAGACCGTTCAGCCCAACTGGGTCACGCTGGCCTAGATTTCCTTCTGGGAATGTTTCTCATATCCCTCTAAGCCTTTCCTATCCATGTACCTGGGTGAGTACCTTTTAAATGTTTTTAATATATCTGCCTCGACCACTTCCTCAGGCAGTTCATTCTGTTCATGGGGTTCTCTCTAGGTGAAAAGTTGCCCCTCAGGTTCCTACTAAACCTTCCCCCCTCACCTTAAGCTGATACCCCGGTAGTTATTCGTCCCTCACTCTGAAGCAAAGACTCTGCACGCTCACAGCTTACCTTTGCCACTATTGACCTTTAACCTCTATAATATCATCTCCTACGCTTTAATGAATAAAGTCCAAACCTGCTCAGTCTCTCTTCATAACTCAGTCACTCGAGTCCCAGCAACGTCCTTGTAAATGTCCTCTGCACTCTTTCTAGTCCAATAGCATCCTTCCCACAGCAGGGTGCGGAAAACTATACACGATACTCTGCGTGCGGCCTCACCAACATCTTGTACAACTGCAGCGCAATGATCTAACTCCTGTACTCAGTTCCCCGATCAGTGAAGACCAATGTGCCAAACGCTTTCTTCCCTGCCATGTCTACCTTTATTACATTTTGAGGAACCATGTACCAGGAACCCTAGGTCCCCCGTTCTGTGACACCGCCCAGGGTCTTGCTATTCACTGTGAAAGTCCTACCCTCACCCATCTTCCCAAATTGCAACACCTTGCACTTAACTGAACTGCCTCAATGGAACTGGCCCTTATTAACAGCCACCAATCCTGTTTCATTCTCCCAACACTCCTCATGAACTCCCCCTCCAGATTCTCCTTGACATACACAGAGCCGGAGGTCAGAATCAGACTTGGGTCTTTTGAGCTGGCAAATAGCATCGCCACAAGCTGCACCAACAAAGGAGCATCCACAGAAATGGTTTTGTTTTGCCATCACAATGGCCAGTGACGAGCTGCAGATCTGATGGTGAGGTGCCGTTCGCAGTCCATCGACCGTGACGTGATGTGCAGTGCAACATGTCAATGCTGCCGCTGAGACGCCTGTCTGCAATAATCTCGTTTACTCATGCTCGGTCTCCATAACCTAGCCTGTGCTGGGATTAATCAGGGAATGGTGTGCTGGGACTGAGCTGGCTCTGGCTGTGATGGGGTTAGAGTGAGTTAGGAGTATATTGAGCTGTGTTGAAATTTAGTGCGGGGCTCCGGTGTGCTTGTGATTCAGGTGGCATCAGGTGGGAATGAGGTGTCCTGGGATTTGGGTGTGATAGGATTTGTGTGTAATGGGAAAGTGGGGTATGATGGGATTGCGGTGAGTTGGGATTAGGGTCTGCAGGGATGGGAGGGTACTGGGATACGTGTGTGCTGGGATTGGGGTTTGGTATAATTAGACTGGGGTGAGAAGGAATGCATTGAGATTGGGGTGTGCCAGGATCGGGGTGTGATTGGCTTGAAAGCATGCTGGGAATGGAGAGTGACATTATTGTGGAGTGCCAGGGTTGGCTTGTGTTGGGATTGAGGCATGCTAGAATTTGGGCGCAGTGGGATTGGACTGTGATAGGATTAGGGTGTGGGGGATTGTGTGTGATGGGATTGGAGTGTGTTGGGATTGGGGTTTGTTAGGATTGAGGTGTGGTGGGACTTTGGTGCAGCGATATTGGGGTGTGAAGGGATTTGCATGTGATGAGATTGGAGTGTGCTGGGAATGGCTATAGTAGGATTGGCATCTGAAGGGATTGGAGTACGATGGAATTGGAATGCACTAGGTGTGGTGTGTCTAGTGTGTGCTGGAATTGATGTGTTCAGGGATTAGAATGTGATGGGAATGATGTGTGTTAGAATTTGGCTGCTGTGTGATTGGGTTCTACTGGGTTTGGTGTTTAATGGGATTGGGCTGTGCTGCACTTGGGGCGTAGTGTGATGGGACTGGAGTGTGATGGGACTGGAGTGTGATGGGATTAGAGTGTGATGGGACTGGAGTGTGATGGGATTGGAGTGTGATGGGACTGGAGTGTGATGGGATTGGAGTGTGATGGGACTAGAGTGTGATGGGATTAGAGTGTGATGGGATTGGAGTGTGATGGGATTGGAGTGTGATGGGATTAGAGTGTGATGGGACTGGAGTGTGATGGGATTGGAGTGTGATGGGACTGGAGTGTGATGGGACTGGAGTGTGATGGGATTAGAATGTGATGGGATTAGAGTGTGATGGGATTAGAGTGTGATGGGATTGGAGTGTGATGGGATTAGAGTGTGATGGGACTGGAGTGTGATGGGATTGGAGTGTGATGGGACTGGAGTGTGATGGGACTGGAGTGTGATGGGATTAGAATGTGATGGGATTAGAGTGTGATGGGATTAGAGTGTGATGGGATTGGAGTGTGATGGGATTAGAGTGTGATGGGACTGGAGTGTGATGGGACTGGAGTGTGATGGGATTAGAATGTGATGGGATTAGAGTGTGATGGGATTGGAGTGTGATGGGACTGGAGTGTGATGGGATTGGAGTGTGATGGGACTGGAGTGTGATGGGACTGGAGTGTGATGGGACTGGAGTGTGATGGGATTGGAGTGCGATGGGATTGGAGTGTGATGGGACTGGAGTGTGATGGGATTAGAGTGCGATGGGATTGGAGTGTGATGGGACTGGAGTGTGATGGGACTGGAGTGTGATGGGACTGGAGTGTGATGGGATTGGAGTGCGATGGGATTGGAGTGTGATGGGACTGGAGTGTGATGGGATTAGAGTGCGATGGGATTGGAGTGTGATGGGACTGGAGTGTGATGGGATTGGAGTGTGATGGGACTGGAGTGTGATGGGACTGGAGTGTGATGGGATTGGAGTGTGATGGGATTGGAGTGTGATGGGATTAGAGTGTGATGGGACTGGAGTGTGATGGGACTGGAGTGTGATGGGACTGGAGTGTGATGGGATTGGAGTGTGATGGGATTGGAGTGTGATGGGATTAGAGTGTGATGGGACTGGAGTGTGATGGGATTGGAGTGTGATGGGACTGGAGTGTGATGGGATTGGAGTGTGATGGGATTGAAATGCACTAGGTGTGGTGTGTCTAGTGTGTGCTGGAATTGATGTGTTCTGGGATTAGAATGTGATGGGATTGGAGTGTGATGGGATTAGAGTGTGCTGGGATTGCAGTGTGATGGGATTGGAGTGTGATGGGATTAGAGTGTGATGGGATTAGAGTGTGATGGGACTGGAGTGTGATGGGATTGCAGTGTGATGGGATTGGAGTGTGATGGGATTAGAGTGTGATGGGACTGGAGTGTGATGGGATTGCAGTGTGATGGGATTGGAGTGTGATGGGATTGCAGTGTGATGGGATTGGAGTGTGATGGGATTGCAGTGTGATGGGATTGGAGTGTGATGGGACTAAAGTGTGATGGGATTAGAGTGTGCTGGTATTGGGTTGAGGTGGGTTTGGGGTGTGATGGGATTTGTGTTCAGGGATTGTGATATGCCCAGACCGAGATGTGATGTGATTGGGCTTGGCAGGTATTGGAGTGTACTGGGATTGTTATGTAATGGAATTAGGGTGTACTAGTTTTAGGGTGTGCTGGGATAGGAGGACGCTGGTATTGGTGAGTGCTGGTATTGGGACATAGAGTGTCCGGGGTATGCTGCAGTGGGGATGTGTTAGGATTGGAGTGCATTGGGATGTAATTTAGATGTTCCAGAATGCGATGGGATTGAGGTGTGCAGTAATTGTGTTGTGCTGGGACTGGGGTGTAGAGGTATTGGAATATAATGAATTTGTGTATGATGGGAAACATATGTGATGGAATTAGATTGTGCTCAGATTAGGGTGTATTGGGATTGGAATGTGTTGGGTTTGTGGTGTAGTGTGTGCGGGGATGGAAGTGTGTTTAGATTGGGGTGTGCTGGGAGTTGTGTGTTCATGGATAGTGGTGTGCCTGGTGTTAGGGTGCTGTGGGATCAGGATGTGATGGGAACGCGGTGTGATGAGACATTTGTATGATGCAATTGGGGTATCTTCGTACTGGTGTCTGATGGGATTGGTGTATGCTGAGATTCGGGTGGGGTGTGATTGGGGTGTACTGGGATAGGAACGTGCAGGGATTGGGGTGTGAAGGGATTGTGGTGTGCTGGGATTGGCACACGATGTGATAGGAGTGTGATGGGATTTGGATGTTGTTAATTTTTCGCAGTGATTACACTGGGATGTGCAGGGATTGCAGTTTGCTGGGATTGGGATTGGAATGTGGTGGGATTGGGCTGTGATGGGATTTGTGTGTGCTGGGACTGGATTGTGGTCGGATTGGTGAGTTGTGGGTTTGGGGTGTACTGAGATTGATGCCTGCTGGGATTGGAGTGCAGTGGGATTGATGCCCAATGTGATTGGAGTATAGTGGGATTGGGCTCTGGTGTATTTGGGCTGTAGTAGGATGGAGTGTGATGGGATTGGGGGTGTGATGGGACTTGAGTGTGATGTGATTTGAGTGTGCTCACATTAGTGTGTGCTGGGATTGTGGTGGGTGGGTGGGTGGTGTGATAATATTGTAATGTGCAGGCATCAGGGTATGCTGGTTTGTAGTGGGATTGGCGTGTGCTGGGGTTTGTATGAGATTGGATTTGTGTGTGCAGTGATTTTAGTGTGCTAGGATTGGAATGTGATGAAATTGGGGTACACTGGGATTACTGCGTGATGGGATTGGCATTGAGTGGGTTTGGAGTGGGGTGTAGTGGGCTGGAGTGTGATGGAACTTGTGTGTCCAGGGATTGTGATTTGCCTAGATTGGCATGTGATGTGATTGGGCTGTGCTGGCATTGGAGTGTGCTGGGATTGATTGTAATGGAATTGGGTCATATTGGTTTTAGGGTGTGCTGGAATGGGAGCATGCTGCTAATGGTACGTGCTGGAACTGGAATCTGGTGGTACTGGAACATAATGGGATTGGGGTGTGTTAGGATTGGAGTGTATCAGGATTTCGATGGGAATGTAATTTAGATGTAAATGGGATTGGGGTGTGAGGGTATTGGGAAGTGCTGGGACAGGGTTGTGCTCGGTTATGGGTGAGCTGGGATTTGGTGTGACTTGATTTTGATGTGCTGGCATTGGGGTGCAATGGGATTGTGATGTGCTAGGATTAGGGTGTGGTGTTAATGCAATATGAAGGATTGGGGTATGCAGGGATTTTGTTGTGGTATTGAAATATGATGGATTGGGGTGTCCTGTATTAGGTCTGGTGACACTGGGGTATGCTGAGACTTATGTGTGATGAGATTGGGATGTGCTGGGGCGTGGGTGTGTTGGGGTGGGTCTGGTGGGATTGGGGCACCCTGGGGTTGGGATGTATGCTGGGATTTGTGTGTGATACTATGAAGTATGCTGGGATTTGTGTGTGATGGGATTGGGGTGTGGTGATGTTCGGATATGATGAATTGAGGTGTGCAGGGATGTTCTTGAGGCTGTTCTTGGACTGGGGTGTAGTGAGATTGGGGTGCAATGGGATTGAAATATAGTGGGATTAGAGAGCGTTGGCATTGGCTTGTGATAAGATTGTTGTCTGCTGGGATAAGAGTGTAGTCTGCTGGGATTGGCAGGTATTTGAATTGGGGTGTTATGGAAATGTGGCTTGGTGGGATTGGAATGTGGTTGGACTAGAATGTGCTGGGTTTTGCGTTTGATGTGATCTAGATGTATTGTGATTGGGGTGTTAAGGGATTTGGGGATGATGGAATTGGAGTGTGCTGGGATTGATGTGTAATGGAATTGGGGTGTGAGGGAATTGAGCTGTGCGGGGATTGGGGTGTGCTGTGTATGGGGTATGATGGAATTTGTGTGTGATGCAAATTGCTGTGCTGGGATTGTGGTGTGCTACGATTGGGCCTTGTTGGGATTTTGATGTAGTGGGATAGGTTGTACAGGGATTGGGTGTAGTGAATTGGGGTGTGGTGGGATTAGAGTATGATAGGAGTTGGGATCTGCTGGGATTGGGGTGTGGCAGGATTGGTGTGTGGTATTATGCTGGGTGTTGCATTTGAGTTTTGCTGGCATTAGAGTATGCTGGGTATGGCATATGTTGAGATTGGGGTGTGATATGATTGCGTTCTGCTGGGATTGGATGTAGTGGGATTGGGGTATAATGGGATGTGGTGTGGTTGGATTGGTGTGTGGTGGAATGTGGTGTGACCATAATGGAGGATGATGAGATAGGGACATGCAGGGAATATGGTGTGGTGTGCTTGGGGTGTGCTGGGACTGCAGTGTGCTGAGAATAGGAAGAATATGATTAGTGTTGTGCTGGGATTGGGGTGTGATGTGATTCGGCTGTGCTGAGGGTTGGGTGTGATGGGATTGGGATCTGATGTGATTGGATTGTGTTGGAACTGCAGTCTGCTGGAATTCCAGTGTGCTGGAATTGGGGCATGATAGAATTGGAATGTCAGGTGATTGGATTGTACTGGGATTACAATGTGCAGGGATATAGTGTGTTGGCACTTGTGTGTGATGGGATTTGCGTGTGTGGGGATTGTGGTGTTTTGGGATTGGACTGTGCTGGGATTGGAGTACAGTTGGATTTGGGTGTGGTAACTTTGCACAGTGATGGTACTGGGATGTGCAGGGATTGGAATATGATTAACATGTGGTGGGACTGGGGTGTGATGGGATTTGTGTGCATGGGGCTGGAGTGTACTGGGATTGATGCTGATTGGATTGGAGTGTGGTGGGATGGGGTTGTGCTGTGCTTGGGGTGTAATGGGCAGAGTGTGATGGGAATGGGGGTGAGCTTGTTTGGGATTTGGTGGGATTGTGGAGTAATAGGTTTGGGGTGTGATGGGATTACATTCTGCTGGGATTGGGGTGTGGTGGAATTGGGTGTGATGGGATTGGGGTGCAATTTGTTTGGGGTGTGCTGGGATTCTGGTGTAGAGGGATTGCTGTGTGTTGAGAATGAGGTGTTATAGGATTGGGTTGTGTTGGACAGGGTATATTGGGATTGGAGTGTGATATGATTGGAGTATGCTGGGATTTGTGAGATTGGTGTGTGAAGAAATTGGATTGTGCTCCATTAGGGTGTGGTGAAATTTGTGTGTGATGGGATTGGATGTGTTGGGCTTCTGGTGGGGTAGGACTGAAGATGCTGGGATTGGGGTTTGAAGTGATTGGGGTGTGATTTGATTGGGGATATGGTGGGATTAGTGTGAAATGGGACTGAAATGTGCTGAGATTGGGATGCAGTGTGATTTAGGTCTGGTGCGATTGGGATTTTCTGCATTTGGAGTGTACTAGGATTGGAGTGTAATGACATTGGGGTTTAGTGGGGATATGCGGTGCTGGCTTTGGGGTGTAGTGAGATTGAGGTGTGATTTAATAAGGGGTTGGAGGAAATACTGTGAAATTGGATGAGTATGTTGTGCTTGGTGTGGTGGGGCTGGCCTCTGTTGGGATTCTGGTGGAGTGGAAGTGGTGAGATAAAGGATTTCGGTGTGATGGAATTGGAGTGTGGAGTCAGATCGGGGTGTGCTGGTTTCAGGGTGTGTTGGAGTTGGGTGTGGCGGGATTAGAGTATGCTGGCATGGTGTGTCCTGGGATTGGGGTTTGTTGGTATTGGAATATGACAGCTTGTGCTTGGATTAGGGAGTAGTATGTGTGATGGGATTGAAGTATCGTGGGATTGGGATGTGGTGTGATTGGAGGTTTGGCAGTAGTGGGTCGTGATGCAATTATAACATTGGGTTGTGCTGGGATTGGATGTAGTGGGTTTGGGGGGTTATGACATTTTGGAGTCTGATGAGATTGTGGTGCTGCGGGATTGGGGAGTGGTGTGATTGATGTGCTGGAATTGAGATCTGTTGTGATTAGAATGTGTTGGGATTACGTGCTGTGTGATTGATGTGTGCTGGGATTGGAGTGTACTTGGATTAGCTTGTGCTGCTATTTGGATGTGGGATGGTGGGTTTGGGATGTCATAGGATCGGCATGTGCTGGGATTTGAGTGTAGTGGCATTGGGTGGTGCTGGGATTCGGATGTAGTGCGATTGCGATGTTGTGAAACTGGGGTGTGTTAGGATTTGAATGTAATGGGTTTGCAGTTTGGTTTGATTTGGGTCTGCTGGGTTTGGGATACGGCTGTATTGGAGTATATTGGGATTGTGATGAGGAGTGATTGAGGTGTGCTGGAATCGGAGATAGGTGGTACTGGATTGTGAATATTACAATGTGCTGGGAATGGGGTTAGCCGGGGTTGTGGTTTGATGGGATGTGGTGTGGTGGCATTGAAACATGTTGGGATTGGGGTGTGCTAGTATTGGAGTGTAGTGATCTTTAGGTGTAGTGGGATTATGTTGTACTGGGATGTGATTTGATTGGGGTAAAGTGGGATTGTTATAGGATCAACTGGAGTGTGTTGGGTTTGGAGAGTGTTGTGCTGTGATAAATGTGTACTGGGATTGGGATATGAGGGGACTGAGTTGTGCTAGGGTTGAAATACACTGGGATAAGAGTATGGTGTGATAGGAGTGTGTAGTGAGATCGGTGCATGCTGGAATTGGAGCATAGTGGGATTGGGTTGTGATGATATTGGAGTGTGTTGGGATTGGTGTGTGCAGTGGGATTGGGGAATGGTGTGACTGCTGTGTGCTGGAATTGAGGTTAGCTGAGATTAGAGTGTGTGCAGGAGATAGTGCATTTGGGATTGGGTTGTTGAGTGTGCTGGGATTGAAGTGTAGTGAGGTTAGATTGTACGGGGATTGGGTATGGTGAAATTGTGGTTCACTGAGATTTTGTGCTGGGATTTTGGTGTGATGGACATTGGGGGTGGTGCATTTGGAATGTAGTGGGATTGGTGTGTTGGGATTAGGAAGGGCTGGGATTGGGAAATAACATGCTTGGGGTATTTAAAGAGCAAACACGAGGAAATCTGCAGATGTTAGTCCTGACGAAGGGTTTCGGCCCGAAACGTCGACAGCGCTTCTCCCTAAAGATGCTGCCTGGCCTGCTGTGTTCCACCAGCATTTTGTGTGTGTTGATGCTTGGGGTATGGTGGGATTGGAGTATGTTGAGATTTAGGTCGGATTGAGATGTTCTGGGATTGGGGTGTAATTGTATTGAGATTTGATTGCAATGGGGTGTGGTGGGATTGGAGTGTGCTAGGATTGGGCATTAGGATGTGATGGGATTAAGGTGTGCTAGGTTTGCAGTGTGGTAAGATTGGGGAGTGATGGGATTGGAGAGTGTTGGGGTTATGGTGTGGTGGGATTTGGGTTTTGTGCGATCATTATGTGTTGGAATTGAAGTGTGCTGGGTTTGGGGTTGATGGTTTTTGGGGTATGCTGGGATTGGTGTCTGTTACTTTTGGGGTGTGTGGGGAGTGAGAATGGTGTCTGCTGGGATTGGTGCACTGTGGGCTTGGATGTGTGAGGATTGGTTCATGTTGAATTTGGGGTGGGTTAAGACTGTGGTGTGCTGGGATTGGGTTGTGATGGGATTTCGGATTTCAGCGTAATGGGAATGGAATCTAGTGGTATTGATGTTTGTTGGAATTATTCTGTAGTGGGATTGGCGTGCAATAGGATTGGCGATTGAAGATATTGATGTGTGCTGAGATTGGTGTGTTTGGTGGGATTGGCGTGTTATCAGATTGGAGTGCGATGAGATTGAAGTGTACAATGATCATGGCGTGGTGCGATTGGCGTGTGAAAGGACTGGAGTGTGCTGGGAATGGGAGGTAATGTGATTGGTGTGTGTTGTGATTGTGGTGTAGTGGGATTGTGTTGAGCTCTGATTTGGATGTGGTGTGGTTTGACTGTGCTGAGATATGGGTGTGATGGGATTGGGACGTGGAGTGATTGGGGTAGTGAGATCATATTGGGCTGGGATTGGGCATTGTTGGTATTGGCTTGTGATAAGATTAGTTGTACTGGTATTGGGGTGTAATGAGATTAAGTTGTTTTGGGATTGTGATGTAGAGAGGTTGGGATCTGATGGGATTGGGGTACAATGGGAATGGAGTTTGGTTTGACTAGATTGTGATGGGATTGGGTTGTACTGGGATTTGGGTGTGCTGGGATTAAGTGAATTGGAGGTACTGGGATTGCACTGTGCTGGGATTGGGGTGTCATGTGTTGGTTAGTAGTGGGACTCTGATGTGATGGGATTGGAGTGTGCTGGGATTAGGTTCTGTTAGGATTGGAGTATGGTGTAAATGGGATGTGGTGGAATTGGGTTGTGCTGGGATGGGACCAGGATGCACTGGCATTTGGGTGTGATGTGATTGGGATGTGATGGGTTTGGAGTGTTTTGGAATTTGGTTGTGGTGATATTGGAATATGCTGGGATTGGGGTGTGGAGTGATAAGAATGTGCTGGGATTGGGGTGTGGAGTGATTAGAATGTGCTGGGATTGGGGTGAGCCAGCATCAAACCGTACTGGGATTGGGGTTCAGTGGCATTTGGGTGTGGTGGGATTGGTAAATGGTTGTATTGGGTTGTGATACAAATACACCGTGCTGAGATTGCTGTGTGCTTGAATTGGATATGCTGGGATTGGGATTTTGGGAGATGGGGTAGGATGGGATTGAGTGGGCTGGAATTTCAGTGTGATGGGATTCAGATGTGCTGGGATTGGGGTGTGGAAGGATTGGAGGGTGCAGGGAATGGTGTGTAGTGAAATTGGGATGTAGTGGGATTATGTCGTTCTCAGATTGTGATCCAGTGTGATTGGTATGTGAATGGATTGGGGTATGGTGAGATTTATGTGAGGTGGGACTGGACTGTGCTGGGTTTGAAGTGTGCTGAGACTGGGGTGATGGGATGGGGGTATGTTGGGATTGGACTGTGGTGGAATTGGAGTGTGATGGGATTAGCATGTGTTGGAATTGTGATGTAGTGTGTTTGTGGTGTGATGAGATTGGAGTGTGTTGGGCTTGCATGTGCTTGGGACTGGGGTGTAATGGGATTGGGGTGTGAAGGGAATGGGGTGTGCTGGGATTGGAGTGTGTTGGGATTGTGGTGTGATGCGATTGGAGTGTGATGGGATTGAGATTTGCTGGGATTGTGGTGTGATTGGAGTTTGCTGGGATTGGGGATTGGGTAACGAACCCATACAAGGCACTGATCACAATATGATAGACATCTCCCTGCAATTTGGGAGGGGAAAGCTGAACTCAGATGTATCACTATTACAATGGATGAAAGGGAATCACAGAGGCATAGGAGTGGAGCTGGCCAAAGTTGATTGGAAGGAGTCAGGGATGACAGCAGAACAACAATGGCTAGAGAATCTGGGAGAAATTCAGAAGGCACAGGATAGATACGTCCCAAAGAGGAAGAAGAAATATACAGGCAGGATGTCGCAGCCATGGCTGATAAGGGAAGTCAAAAACAACATAAAACAAAAGAAAATGCAGTAATGGAGCAAAAGTTAGTGGGAAGTTAAAAAAATTGGGAAACTTTTAAAAACGACCAGCAGACAACTAAAAAAGACATAAGGAGGGGAAAGAAGAAATGAAATTTTTTTCAGTCAAAGAGAGGCGAGAGTAGATATCGGACCACTGGAGAGGTAGTAATAGGCAACAAGGAAATGGCAAATGAAGTAAATGAGTATTTTGCATCCATTTTCACTGTGGAAGACACTAGCAGCATGCTGGAAGTTTGAGAATGACAGGAGGCTGAAGAGAGTGCAATTGCTATTACTGGGGAGGATGTGCTTGGTAATCTGAAAGGTTTGAAGGTGGTTTAGTCACCTAGACCAGATGGACTACACTCCAGGGCTCTGTAAGGTGTGGCTGGAGAGATTGTGGAGGTATTGGCAATGATCTTTCAAGAATCACTAGTTTCTGATGATTCAGGAGGACTGAAAAATTGCAAATGTCACTCCACTCTTCAAAAAGTGAGGGGGGCAGAAGACAGAAATTTATCAGCCACTTAGTCTGCCCTCAGTGGCTGAGAAGGTGGTGGAGTTGATCATTAAAGATAAGGTCTCAGGATACTTGGAAGTACATAATAAAACAAGACAAAATCAGCATGGTTTCCTTGAAGGAAAATTTTGCCTGAAACATCTCTTTGGAATGCTTTGAGAAAGTTCCAAGCACGGTAGACAAAAGAGAATTGGTGGATGTTGTGTGCTTGGATTTTCAGAAGGCCTTTGACAAGGTGCTGCACATGAGGCTGCTTAACAAGGTAAGAGCCCATGATGTTACAAGAAAGATGGAGGATTGGCTCCATTGGCAGGAGGCAAAGAGAGAGAATAAAGGGAGCCTTTTCTTGTTGGCTGCCAGTGGCTAGCAGTGTTCTGCAGAGGTTGATGTTGGAACCAATTCTTTGGATGACAGAATTGATGGCTTTGTGGCCAAATTTGTAAATGATACCAAGATGAGTGGAGGGCAAGTAGTGTTGAGGAAGTAGGTAGAAGGAGTTAGATAGATTAGGAGAATGAGCAAAGAAGTTGCAGATGGAATACAGTGTCGGGAAGTGTATGGTCATGCACTTTGGTAGAAGGAACAAAAGCAGAGACTGTTTTCTAAACGGGCATAAAACATAAAAATTCCTAGGAGCAAAGGGACTCATGTAGAATTCCCCAAAGATGAAGTTGTAGGTTGAGTCAGAAATGAGGAAGACAAATGCAATGTTAGAATTCGTTTTGAGAGGACTGGAATATAAAAGCGAGGATGTAATTTTGAGGTTTGATAAGGCACTAGTGAAGGCCTTTCTTGGAGTACTGTGAGCAGTGCTGGGCCTCGTATCTAAGAAAGGATGTGCTAACAATGAAGAGGGTTCAGAGGAGGTTCAAAAGAATTATTCTGAGAGAGAAGTGGTTATTATATGAGGAACATTTGATGGATCTGGGTCTATACTTGCTGGAATTTAGATGAATGAGGACTGGGGAGGAGTATAATTGGGATGGATGTGTGACAGAATTTAGGTGTCATGGGTTTGGGTGTGCTGTACTTGACGTGTGGTGGTATTGGAATGCACTGAGATTTGGTGTGTTGCAGGATTGGGGTGTAATGAGACAGCGTATGTTTGGATTGTGATGTGAAAGGATTAGAGTATTGGGGTGTACTGGAATTAGGTATGATGGGAATTCTGTATGCTTTTTTATGGTATGGTGGGATTGGTATGTAGTCCTCTTGGACTGTGCTGTGATTTGATTATGGTGGATTGGGGAGTTCTGAGATCATGGTGTGCTGGGATCGGGGTGTGATGGGTTCTGTTTGTGATAGGATTGAGGAGTGATGTGAGTGGGGTGTGATGGGAGTGGGTTATGATGAGATTGTGGTGTGATGGGTTTGAGAAGCCCTGGGACTGGGGTGTAGTCTGAATCGTGTGATTGAGGTGTTGTGTGATTGGTGTGTGGTGGTATCTGACTGTGCTGTGATTGGTGTGTGATGAGAATTCTGTGTTAAGGGATTGGTCTGTGATGTGATTGAGGATGACATGGTGCGATTGGGTTGTGATTGGATTGTTCCGTGCTAAGATTGGAGTATATTGGGATTTTGGTGTGATGGGATTGGTGTTTGGTGTGATTACGACGTGCTGGGAGCAGGGTTTAGTGGGACTGGCGTGTAATTGTGTTGTAGTGTGTACTGGGATTTGGTTGTGCTGGGACTTATTTGTGGTCAGGTTTGTGTCTACTGGGATTTGGGTGTGCTGGACAGGGATGTGCTTGGAGTGGGGTGTGATGGGATTGGGCTGTGTTAAGATTGGAGGACATGATTGGAGTGTGGAGTGATTGGGATGTGATGGGATTGTGGTTTAGATGAATTGGTATGTAGTGGTATTGGACCGAGCTGTGATCAGTGTATGGTGGATCTGAGGTGTTCAGAGATTGTGTTGAGCTGGGATGGGGTGCGATGGGATTTTTTTTGTGATAGGCTTAGGTGTGATGTGAATGCAGAGTAATGTGAGTGAGGTGTGATAGGATTGAGTCATGATGGATTTGAGATGTACCGCATCTGGAGTATGATCGGAATTCAATGCAATCTGATATGGATGTGGACTGTGCTCCAATTATTGGTGGTGTGGTGTGCTTGGATTGATGTGACTGGGGTATGATCGGAATTGTGTACACTCTGTTGGCGTGTGATGGGATTGGAAAATGATGAGATTGTACACTGAATTGGGTGTGGTGGAATTGGTGTGTGGCAGTATTGTACTGTGATGTGATCGGTGTATGATGGATTTGGGGTATCCTGAGATTGTGATGCGCTGATTTCATATACTGAGATTGGGATGCAATGCGATTTGTGTGTGATGGGATTGGGATGTGTCGGGAGAGAGTTATGGGGGGGATTGGGGTTAATAGGTTTGAAAGGTGCTGGATTTGAAGTGCAGTAGGATAATGGTGTCATAGTAATAGGTTGTGCAGGGAGGGAGTGTGCTGGAAATCGTTTGTGTTGTGATTAGGGTGTGTTGTGCTTGGGTGTGGTGGTACTACCATGTACCATTGGTGTATGCTGGGACTAGATTCTGCTCAAGTTGGGTTATAATGGGATTGGGGTGTTTCGGGAAAAGGGTGTGCTTGCATTGGGTTTTGCTGTGATTGAAGTGTGTTAGGATTGGGTTGTGATGGGATTGGGGTGTGCTGGGATTGGAGTATGGCAGGATTGAGGTATGATGGAATTGCAGTATGCTCTAATTAGTATGTGATGGGATTGTGGTGTGGTGGGGTTGGGTGTGGTGGGAATGGCATGTGATAGGATTTTTGCATGATGGTTTTCAGGTGTGATGGATTGAGCTATGATGGGTTTGTGGTGTTTGGAAAGAATGGGGTGTAGTGAGCATACTAGAACTGAGATGTGAAAAGATTGGAATGTGCCGGGATCAGGGATCAGGGTGCTGGGATTCGAGTCAGCCATGCTGGGGTGGGGAGGGATTGGTGTATGCTTGGATTGGAGTATACTGGGGTTGGGTTGTTCTGGGATTAGAGTATGCTGCAATTGACAGGTGCTGGGTCTTGAGTAGGTTCAGATTGGTTTGTGACGGAACTGGTGTGTGCTGGGATTGGAAAGTGATGTAATTGTGGTGCGCTTTGGTTGGTGTTGGCGGGATTGGGGTTTAGTGATATTAGAGTTGATGGAATTGGGATGTGCTGGGATTGTGGTGTGAAAGGATTAGAGTGGACATGAGTTGAGGTGAGCTGGGATTGTGGTGTGATGGAATTCTACATTATGGGATTGGGTTGTGATGTGATTGAGATGTGATGCGATTGAGGCGTTGTGGCAATGCATTGTACTGGGATTGGTGTGTGATGATATTGGGGTTGTGCTGGTCTTGAGTGTGTTTAGGACATACTGGAATTGTGGTGTGCTGGAAATGGGATGTGATGTGTTTGAGTTTTGCTGGGATTGGTATGTAGTGGTACTGGGGTGTGCTGGGATTGGTGTGTAATTGTGTTGGGGTGTTCTCTGATCTGTATGGTGGGATCAGATTGTGCCTGGTCTGGGGTGTGGTTGGATTTGTGTGTGATGTTATTGGAGTGTGATGAGATATACTAGGACAATACCAAGATTGGAATATGCTGGGGTTCAGGTGTGATGGAAATGGGGTGTGGTGTGTTTTGGATGTGCTAAGACTGTGGTGTGCTGGGATTTGTGTGTAATTGTATGGGGATGTGCAGGGATAGGGTTTTGCTGGGAGTTGTGTGTGTTTAGATTTGGGAGTGACGGGATATGTGTGTGGTGGAGTTGGAGCATGATGGGATTGAGGTGTGATGGGTTGGTGTGTGGTGTGTTGAGATGTAATGAGATTACGGTGTTGTGGTGTTGTATTCTGGCATTGTGGTGTCAGAGGATTGGAGTGTGCAGGTATAGGGTGTGCTGGGATTGGGGTGTGAATAGATTGGAAGTGTGCTGGGATTTGAGTGTACTGGGATTGGGATGTGCTTGGGGGTGTACTGGGATTGGGGCATGCGAGGACTGGGGTCTGTTTCAGACTTGTACGTGATGGGATTGTGTATGATGGGATTGTGGATTAATGGGACTGTGGTATGATTAGGATGTAATGGGATTGGGTTGTCATAGGATTAGGATATACTGGGATTAGAGTGTGATGAGCTTGAGATGTACTGGAATTCAGCTGCCATGCAATTTGTGTGGATCGTGAATGGAGTATCATGAGATTTGATTGTGCTGCAATTGGAGTGTGCTGGGACTGTGTTGTGATAGGATTGGGGTCCAGTATGATTGGTGTGCAGCACATTTGGGGTGAGCTAGGATTGGAGTCTGGATGCATTTGGGTGTGGTGAGATTGGGGTGTAATGAGATTGAAGTGTGTTGTGATTTGGTTGTGCTGGACGTGGTGTCTAGGAGTGCTGGAATTTGGGTGTGATGTAACTTGGATGTGCTAAAATATTGTTCTGCTGGGATTAGGGTATGGTGTGATTGTAGTGTGGTAGAAATGGGGTGTTATGGGATTGTGGTATGCTGGGACAGGGGTATTTTCAGATTTGGATGGAATTGTGGTGTGATGGGATTGAGGTGCAATGCAATTTGGGTGTGGTGGGATTAGAGTATGATCGGATGGGTTGTGCTAGGTTTAGTGTGTGCTAAATTTGGGAGGTGGTGGGATTGTGGCATGCTGGGATTTGTGTGTTGTGAATAGGGTGTGATGGTATTTGTGTGTGATGGGATTGTTGTGTGCTGGGCTTGAGGTGTGAAGGGGATTGTGTGTTATGGGATTGGGCTGTGATGTAATTGAGGAGTGTTGGGATTGGTGTGCGGTGGGACTGTGCTGTAATGGAACTGGGGTGTGATGGACGGTGTATGCTGGGATTTGGGTGTGAGTGGATGGGAGTGCTCGATTAGGATGTGCTTGGATTGTGATGTAGTGGGATTGGTTTGTGCTGGCATTGGGGTGTGTATAAATGGTCTGTGTGGTAATAGGGTGTGCAGGGATTGGGGTGGTCTGTAACTGGGTCATAGTTGGCATGTGCTGGGATTGGGGTGTGCTACAATTGGTATGTGGTGCAATCGAGGTGTGATGGGATTTGATGCTGGTGTGCTGGGACTGCGGTGTGATAGGATTAAGTTTTGATTGTATTGTCATGTTGTGGAATTTGGATATGGTGTGGCAGGATTGGGGAGTGCTTAGATTGAAGTGAGGTGGGATTGTGTTATAGTGGGAATGGGTTTTAGTGAGATTGAGTTGAGACGGGCTGATGTTATACTGCTATTGAGGTGTGCTGTGTTTTGAATGGAGTCCGATTTGAGTGCTGGAATTGGGATGTAGTGGGATTTAGTTGTGCTGGGATTGGGGTGTACTGTAATTGGAGTGCAGTGGCATTGTGTGGTGGGATGGGTGTGTGTTGGTATTGGAGCATGCAGCAGGGATTTATCTGTGTTGCGATTAGGGCATGGTAGAAATGCAGTGTGCTGCTATTGGAGTCTGATGGTATTTGGGTGTGGTGTGAATTGGTGGTGGTGGTTTTGGGATGTGCTGGGATTGTTTTGTGATGGGGTTTGGTTGTGTTGCATTTGGGACATGTTGGGACTATGGTGTGATGGGTTTTGTGTGTGATGTGATCAGGGTGTGATGGGATTGAGTTGAGATTGGAGTGTGGTGCGGTTGGAATTGGGGTGTAAAAGGATTGGAGTTTGTTGGGATTGGAATGTGCTGTGTTTTTGGAATGTAGTCAGATTTGTGTGTGCAGGGATTGGGATGTAGTGGGATTAGGTTTTGCTGGGATTGGGGTGTAGTGGCATCGGGATGTGATGGGTTTCGAGTGTGTTAGCATTGGTCTGGAGATGTATGGGTGTGATGAGATTGGCATTTGAGCATTTAGGGCTTTGTCTGTAATGGGTGTGGCGGAATTGCAGTGTTTTGCTATTGGGGTTAGTTGCAATTAATGGTCTGGTGGGATTTTGGTGTGCTGGATTTGGCATGTGCAGGTTTGGAGTGTGGTTGCATTGTGATGTTAAATGGTTTGTGTGTGGTGTGATTGATGTGTGCTCAGGCTTGAGTGATCATACTTGCGTGTAGCGGGAAAGAGGTGTGATGTGATTTGTATGTGCTGGGATTGGGGTGTGCTGGGATTTAGGTGTGATTAGACTGCAGTGTGGTGGAATTGCAGAGTGCTGGGATTCGGGTGTGATGTGATTTGAGTCTGATTGTAGGGGTATGGTGGGATTGAAGTGTGCGTAGATTTGGTTGTGATAAATTTGTAGTGCGCTGGGACTGTTGTGTAGTGGGATTAGGTTGTGCTGGAATTGGGATGTACAGTGATTGAGGATGGTAATATATGGAATGTTGTACTGGTGTGTGATGGTATTGGAGTGTGATCAAATTCATGTGTGCTGGGATGGGAGATCACTGGGCTTGTGGTGTGGTGTGACTGGGGTGCACTGGTATGGATGCGTAGTGGGATTTCGCTCAAATGGCAGTGTGATTGGATTGGAGTGTGATGGGATTGGAGTCGGCTGGGTTGGTGTTGTGATTGGATTTAGATGTGCTGATTTTGGGTTGTGT
Source organism: Hypanus sabinus (assembly GCF_030144855.1). Classification (NCBI taxonomy): domain Eukaryota; kingdom Metazoa; phylum Chordata; class Chondrichthyes; order Myliobatiformes; family Dasyatidae; genus Hypanus; species Hypanus sabinus. Next base: position 41,873,823 of record NC_082706.1, on the reverse strand, counting down.
TGTGTTTGGTATGTGCTAGGATATAGGTGTGATGGGATTTGTTTGTGCTACAACTGGGGTGAGATGGGAATTTTATGTTAAGGTGTTGGGCTGTGAGGTGATTGAGGCGTATTGTTATTGGGTTATGCTATGATTGGGAGTGTAGTGAAATTGGGGAGAGCTGGAATTGGTGTGTGGTAGGGTTGATGTGTGCTGGGATTGGGGTGCATTGGTATTGAATTAATCTGAAATAGCTGTGTAGTTGGATTGGATGTGATGTTACCGGAGTGTGTAGGGATTGGGGTATGCTGTGATTGGAGTATGGTGGGAATGGTGTGGTATAGTATTGGGTTGAGATAGGGTTGGGTGTGCTGGGATTGGTCTCTGCTAGGATTGGTGTGTAGTCTAGATTGGATATGATGGGATTGGAGTGTGATGAGATTTAGGTGTGTTGGGTTTGGGGTGTATTGCCATCGATAATTATAGATTTGAGGTGTAGTAGGATTGGGACATGATTTTATTGGAGTGCAATAAGATTGTGCTATACTGGGAATGGAGTGGGGTGGGATTGATTTCTGCTGGGTTTAGGGTGTGATGAGTTTGAGTTGTGTGGTTATTAGTGTATAACTGGATTGGAAATTGATGGGAGTGGATTGTGCTGGGATTGGTGTGTGATGGGATTGAGTTATATTTGTATCAGGTTATGCTGGAATTGGGGTGTGGTTGTTATTGGAGTGCGATGGAGTTGGGATGTGGTGGGATTGGGATGTGCTGGGATTGTGTTGTGTTGGGATTTGGGTGTGATGGGTTTGAAATATGCGGCTATTGGGGAGTAATTTGATTAGAGTGTGTTGAGGTTGGAGTGTGCTGGGATTGGGATGTGGTGTATTTGGTGTGCGCTAGGATTGTGGTTTGCTGGGATGGCAGTGAGATGGGGATTCTATGTTAAGGTGATGCGCTGTGAGATGATTGAGGGGTTTTGATATAATTGGGGTCTAGTGAGATTGGGGAGAGATGGGATTGGCTTGTGCTGGGACTGGGGTGCATTGTTATTGGGTCATTTTGGAACTGGTACATGCTGGAATTGTGTGAGCTCTGATTGGAGAGGAATGGGAATGAATTGGAGTCAGATGTGCTGGTCTAGGGTTGAGATTGAGGTGCACTGTGAGTTGGGTGTGGTGAAATTGGGTTGAGGTGGGGTTGAAATGTGCTGGGAATGCTGTGTGCTGGGATTGGAGTCTGGTGGGAGTCTATTGTGTGCAGTTGGAGGGTGCTTAGATTGGGGTGTGATGTGCTTGGGGAGTGCTAGAATTCGGGTTTGGTGGAATTGCTGTGTGATGGGTTTAGTGCGTACTGTGATTGTGGTGTGGTGTGCTGGGATTTATGCGTGATGGTATTTGGATGTATTGGTGTTGGGTTATGCTAAAATTAGTGTGTAGTGGGATTGTGATGTGATTCAATTGGAGTATGCAGTGATTGGATAGTGCTGGGATTGGATTGTGCGGGGGCTTGGGTGTAGTGAAATTGGTGTGTGCTGGAATTGGGCTGTATTAGTATTAGGTTGTTTTGGAAATGTGTTGTAATGGGATTATGGTGTGATGTTATCGGGATTGGGTTATGCCGGAAATGAGGTGCAACGGACTGTGGTGTGATATTATTGGAACGTGCTTGAATTGGGGTGTGATGGGTTTGAGATAAGACCCAGTTGGAGTGTGATGGAAATAGTGTGTGCTGGGATGGGATTATGTTGGGATTTTGTTGTGATGGGATTGGTGTGTGCTCAGATTGTGGTGTGGTGGGATTTTGTTGTGATGGGATTGGTGTGTGCTCAGATTGTGGTGTGGTGGGATTTCAGTGTATTGGGATTGGTGTGTGCTCAGATTGTGGTGTGGTGGGATTTTGTTGTGATGGGATTGGTGTGTGCTCAGATTGTGGTGTGGTGGGATTTTGTTGTGATGGGATTGGTGTGTGCTCAGATTGTGGTGTGGTGGGATTTTGTTGTGATGGGATTGGAGTGTGCTCAGATTGTGGTGTGGTGGGATTTCAGTGTATTGGGATTGGTGTGTGCTCAGATTGTGGTGTGGTGGGATTTCAGTGTATTGGGATTGGTGTGTGCTCAGATTGTGCTCTGGTGCAGTTGGGGTGTGCTGTGACTAGGGTGTGTTAGGAATATGATGCCGTGAGCTTGGGCTGTGCTGGGACTGGGTTGTGCTGGGATTGGTATGTGATGGGATTAGAGTGTGTTGGGTTGCGGTATGATTTTTCTGTGGTACAGTGGACTGGTGTTTTGTGGGATTGGAGTGTTTTGGGAATGTGGTGTGGTGGGATTGCTGTCTGCTGGGACTGGAGTGTTCCGGGATGAGGTATGCTGGGATTGTTGTGTGGTAGAGTTGGTGCCTGTTGGGTTAGGGTTGTGTTGCAATTTAGGTTTTGTGGGATTCATTTGTGTTGGGTCTGGGATATGCTTGGATTGGAATGTGATAGGAATGAGCTGGTATTTGCATGTGCTGGTATTGAGATGTGTCGGAGATGAGTGGCGATTGGGTTATGCCCATACTGGAATGCGCTGTGCTGGGATGAACTGGAACTGGCGTCAGCTGTGCTGGGATGAGCTGGAGCTGGAATGAGCTGCGACAGTGTGAACTGTGATTTCAGTTGGAGTGAAGTTGGAGTAGTGAGCTGGGAATTGGCAATTTGCCTTGTTGAGAATCGGGAGAGCAGGAAAGGGAGTATTACTAAATAATTAATCTCAGGAGCCAAGATGTTAAATAGTCAATTAATTAGTCACAGTTTGAATATGTGAGGACTGTAATTGATTAGGAGCTGGCAGTTTCAGAAAAAAAAATCAGGATTAATAAATAAAATGCAGGGGAAGGGGAGGCAGCCTTTGCAAGTAATTATACAAAGTGAAATTAAGATCAGTAAGGACATCAACAAGAGATTATTGGAGCTCAATTGTAAACTAGCAATAAAAGAATTGTTATACCTCATCTAATAACTATGCCCTCGCATTTTCAGTATCAAACATCTCAAGGAACAATTATAGACCATTCAGCCCTTCTGTTTCTGAAGTTCTTAATAAAAAGTGTCACGACTGCAAATTACAGAGTTGACATGCATAATTATTATTAGTTCACCAAGTGGGATTAGTTTGGAGACTGATACAGGGCTGTGGGGAGAGTGGGACAGTGGGATTAGTTTGGAGATTGATACAGGGCTGTGGGGAGAGTGGGACAGTGGGATTAGTTTGGGGACTGATACAGGGCTGTGGGGAGAGTGGCACAGTGGGATTAGTTTGGAGATTGATACGGGGCTGTGAGGAGAGAAAGGGACAGTGGGATTAGTTTGGGGACTGATACAGGGCTGTGGGGAGAGTGGGACAATAGGATTAGTTTGGGGACTGATACAGGGCTGTGGGGAGAGTGGGACAGTGGGATTAGTTTGGGGACTGATACAGGGCTGTGGGGAGAGTGGGACAGTGGGATTAGTTTGGAGACTGATACAGAGCTGTGGGGAGAGTGGGACAGTGGGATTAGTTTGGGAACTGATACAGGGCAGTGGGGAGAGAGATGGACAGTGGGATTAGTTTGGGGATTGATACCAGGCTGTGGGAAGATTGGGACGGTGGAATTAGTTTGGGGACTGATACAGGGCTGTGGGGCAGTGTGATTATAAATTAAGGACACAACTCAGCACATTACAAAAGCTAGCCTACCTTCCATGGACTCTGTTTATACTTTTTGCTGCCTCTGTAAAGCAACCAAGATATTCATAAACCCCACCCACCCCAGACTTTCTCTGTTCTCCCCCTCCCACTGTGCAAAATTTGCAAAAAACTGAAAGTGTGTACCACCAGGCTGAAAGACAGTTTCTACCCCACTGTTAAAAAAACATTAAATGGTTCCCTATGGACTCTCGACCTCACAATCTACCTCATTATGAACTTGCACTTCATTGCTTCACTGTACTGCACTTCCTCTGTGACTGTGATACTTTATTCTGCATTGTTTTCCCTTGTTCTACCTCAATGCACGATGAACGGGATTCCTGTTGGATTATGTGCTGATTTTGTTTCTGTCATCACAGAAACTGCCTGATAGTTTCTGGTCAAGATGGCACTGAGATGCGGTCTCCACTGAAGTCCTTGGACTCACCTTAACCTTACAACGCACGCTGTCAGAGCAGAGCTGCCAGTATAATCAAGGACGCGACCCACCCAGCCAACACACTTTTTGTCCCTCTTCCCTCCGGGAGAAGGTTCAGGAGCTTGAAGATTCGTATGGCCAGATTTGGGAACAGCTTCTTTCAAACTGTGATAAGACTGCTGAACGGATCCTGACCCGGATCTGGGCCGTACCTTCCAAATATCCGGACCTGACTTGCACTACCTTACTTTCCTTTTTCTATTTTCTAATTATGATTTATAATTTAAATTTTTATTATATTTACTTCGATTTGTACTTCAAATCGAAGCACAGAATCAAATATCGCTGTGATGATTGTACACTCTAGTGTCAATTGTTTGGTGACAATAAGGTAGAGTAAGAAAGTAAGTCATGGCTCAGGCAGCAGGTTTTAAAGCTCCTAGGGATGTTTCTGGGGACAGAAAAGGGAGTTTGAGGTCAGGTTATGGTTCAAGGACAGCGGTGTGGAGGTGTTAGATGTTAGGCCACTCTATGCTGGAAGGCCAGCAACGTGAACAGGTGGCGAAGGACATTAATGGGTGTTGGACAGGCCCAGGCCAACAGGGTCCCAGGATCAGGTCTGTGCAAGCAGAAGGCATAAGGGCTGGTGAGCTGGAGTGCCTGGAGATCGATTCAGGACCCTGTCATCTGCTAGTCCGTGGGTTGACACTGAAGGCCGATCAGAAGTCAGGAAGTTGAAGCCCGATGCCCAAAGGCCGGAGACTGGTGGCTGGAGATGGAGACCTGTCCCTGTGTGAGGGTGGGTGGCGGGGAGGGAGCAACTGTGCCTGTTCTGCCAATGTTTTGTTGCTCGTTGGGTTCTGCCGAGCATTGTGGGCATGATATGTTGGCGCCAGAATGTTTGGCACGTCCTTAGGCTTTGTTGGTTGCTAACACAAACAACACATTTCACTGAATGTTTTGAGGTACGTACGACAGATAAATGATTCTGAATCATACCATTCTGTCCTTACTTAATATTCCAGATGTTGAGCCTGTTTCTCTCTCCACAGATGTCACCTGACATGGACAGACAGAGAGTATCAAACAGGAAAGCACAGCAACAGGTCGTTTGACCCATTACATCTGTGCTGGCCATGATGTCAGTCGAGGTAATCTCTTCTACCTGCACATAGTCTTTACCCCTCCAGTATCTGTTCTAAACCCCTCCATCATATCAGCCTCTACCACCACCCCAGGCACACATTACAAACACCCATGTCTCTGTGCAAAGAAACACCCAAACTTATTCCCTTAACTATTTGACATTTCCACTCTGGAGAGGAAAGAGTGACTGGCTATACCTTGCATCATTCCATAACTCTACACACCGCCAATCATCTATACATCTATAGTAGTACCGTGTTCAGTTTTGGGCACCATGCTGGAGGAAATCTCTCACAAAATCGCCAAAAAGATTTACAAGGATATTGCCAGGACTTGAGTGACTGAGTTATGGAGAGAGGTTGGACAGCTGAGACCTTTAATCCTCAGAGCATAGGAGAGTCACCGGGTGATCTTACAGATGTGTGTAAAACCTAAGATGCATTGATAGGGTAAATGCTCCCAGAACTGGGGAATCAAGAACGAGAGGGCATTAATTTAAGGTGAGAGGGGAAAGATTAATAGGAACCCGAGGGGCAAATTTTTATTGAGAAGGTGGTCTATATGTGGAATGGACTTCTATGAAATAATTGAAGCAGGTACAATAACAACATTTAAAACACAGTTGGACAGGAACATGGATAGGAAAGGTTTAGAGGGATATGGGCCAAGGTCAGGCAAATGGAACAGGCTTGGATGGGGAATCTTGGTTGGCATGGACCAGTTGGATCTGTCACCATGCCACAAGACTCTGTAACTCATTCCACACTCTCACCACCCTCTGAGTGATGAAGTACATTGTGAGTAATTACCAACTCTTTCAGGTTGCTCAGCTGGAACAATCCAGTTTTGAACTGCCAGTGTCCCTGGATCTGGAATTCCATCCTGGAACCTCACCTATTCCAAATATTGAACGGTTAAGCCTTGGGTAAACTGAACTGCAGTAGCCGTACACACAGTATGGCCACAATCCCAGGTCAGAGGCTAAGCCTCCTGTATTGAGGATGTCATCACCAAATTCACCAAAGCCTGTCCACCATCTACAAAGCTCAAGGCTAGTACAGAAACTCCAATGCGAAGAATTACAAGAAACTGCAGAAGGTCATAGGCTTAGACAACTCCATTATGGACAAGATCCTCCTCACTATCGAGGTCACCTTCAAAAGGCACTGTCTCAAGCAGTCAGCATCCAACATGAAGGACCATCACCGCACAGGACATGCCTTCTTCTTGTTACTACCATCAGGAAGGAGGTACAGAAGCCTGAAGGCCCACATCCAGTGACTCAGGAACAGCTTCTTCCTCTTTTCCAACAGATTTTTGAAGAATTTATGAACCCATGACCACTACCGCATTATTCCTTTTCACTTGTACTATTTATTTATTTTAGTAATGTTACGTGTTTGGACTGCACAGTAAAATTTCCATCATTGAAGTCAGTGATAATAAACCTGATTCTGAAGTCAGGAGTCTAATGAGACACTCCCCACCTGCCTGGGTGGAGTTAGTCCATGCACTCCACATCCACCACATTGCCTTTCCCCCACGTACAAATCAGAATTCTAATGAGACACTCTTCATCTGCCTGGATGGAGTTAGTCCATGCACTCCACATCCACCATGTTACCTTTCCCCCATGTACAAATCAGAATTCTAATGAGACACACCCCACCTGCCTGGGTGGAGTTAGTCCATGCACTCCACATCCACCACATTACCTTTCCCCCATGTACAAATCAGAATTCTAATGAGAAACTCCTCACCTGCCTGGGTGGAGTTAGTCCATGAACTCCACATCCACCACATTACATTTCCCCCATGTACAAATCAGAATTCTAATGAGAAACTCCTCACCTGCCTGGGTGGAGTTAGTCCATGAACTCCACATCCACCACATTGCCTTTCCCCCATGTACAAATCAGAATTCTAATGAGAAACTCCTCACCTGCCTGAGTGGAGTTAGTCCATGAACTCCACATCCACCACGTTACCCTTCCCCCATGTACAAATCAGAATTCTAATGAGAAACTCCTCACCTGCCTGAGTGGAGTTAGTCCATGAACTCCACATCCACCACATTACCCTTCCCCCATGTACAAATCAGAATTCTAATGAGAAACTCCTCACCTGCCTGGGTGGAGTTAGTCCATGAACTCCACATCCACCACATTAATTTTCCCCCACGTACAAGGCAGGAGTCTGTTGGGACACTCCCCACCTGCCTGGGTGGAGTTAGTCCATACAGTCCACATCCACCCCCCACCCCGCCATCTAGAAGGCACGAGCCAGGTGTGTGAGGGGACCCTCCCCACCTTCCATGGTGAGTGCGGCTCCAATACTCAGGCAGTTTGACACCATCCAGCACACAGTGCCCCGGTCAGTCGCAATCCACAACTGTTCACTCACTCGTCCACTGGTGTACATTAGCTGCAGCTTGTTACAGTCGACAGTCACCAAGATCCCTGAAGCAGCACCTTTCAAACCCACACCCACCAGCTCACCCTGCTAACAGGAGAGGGGCAGCAAAAGTTCAGGGGAGATTCCATCCCCTGAAAGTCACCCTCCAACCACAATCCCCCCCCCCCACACCACCAGGCTTGGAAATATCTCTCCATGGCATGGTCAAAAACCCGGAGCTCCCCTCTCTGATGACATTGAGGGACAGCCACACCACAAGCAGTTGTTCAAGAAAGCAGCCCAGCATCACTGACTCAAGAGCAACTAAATGCTGTGAAGCCCCTAGCGGTTGAATGAACACCAAAAGACCCCCTCCGGTCTTCTATCATTTCGCATTTCCCCCTCCCCCTTCTACTTTCAAATCTCTTACTATCTTTCCTCTCAGCTAGTCCTGATGAAGGGTCTTGGCCCGAAACATCGACAGAGCTTCTCCCTATAGATGCTGCCTGGTTTGCTGAGTTCCACCAGCATTTTGTGTGTGTTACCAAAAGACTGTCTCCTTGAGTGAAACTCTCCCAGTCGTTGAAGCACCTCCACCCACATCAGCCTGGTCAAGTCCTCTGGGGGCTTTGTGTCGGCTCTTGTTCTTCTAAGTGAATGGAATGGCACAGATCTCAAGACATGCAGTTGATTCTGACCTGCGCCGCTGTGTGTATGTCTGTGACTGTGCGTGTGTGCCTGTGTGTTGGGTTTGTATGTTTCTCCTGTGACCCACCAGCCCCAGTTTCATCCCACATTCCAAAGGCACCCCCCTCTCTGCCCTCAAGAAGGTGGGGTGAGCCACCCCTACAGTCCTGTTGGGGTGGGGTGGTATTCAGACCCAGCAATGGTGAAAGAGCAGTTGACTGATTTTCCCGTTGGAGGTATTGTGGGGGTGTAGGTGGTGGAATGCTGTCCCTTTCCACCCTGCTGTCCTCGTACTTCTGGGTGGGGGGAGACTGTCGGAGTAGCCTGGGCAAGAAATTGCGGTGCAGGATCTGTAGACGGTGGAGGAAGCAGGTGTTGGGGTGGTAAAAGGAAAGAAAACACTCTAAAACCTATGAACCAGTCCGACGGCAAAGCCTCTTACACTTGTCAGGATGGGGAAGTTTGGGGGGGGAGAGGTTGCTATTGACAAGTGTTAGAAATTATCAGCTGCTTAATAGAATTTCTGTGCAGAACATTTCCTCCAAAGTCGCTGACTTCCCATCTGTGATTGATATTGTTATTGTGGCTATTTAGACAGACCTGGTTCAAGGAACAAGAGCAGAAGATATATTGGTGTCAGAATTTATTGCAAGCTCCGAATTTGTCACTGTGCTATTGACTAATCCCTGCTTCATGGACTACTGCTTCATGGAGTCTGAGACCACAGCATGGAAACAAGGCCTTCGGCCCAGCTCATCTCTGCTGGCGGAAGTGCCTACCTGAGCTAGTCCCATTTCAAAATCAGAATCAAGTGTATTATCACTGACAAATGTCATGAAATGTTTTGTTTTTGTGGCAGTTGTGCAGAGCAATACATAAAATAGACTATGTTACAATTTAAAAGATAGATCGATACAGTAGATAGATTAATGGATATATAAATGAATAAATAATTAAGTGATGAATGAATGAGTAAATGATGGAAGAGGGGTATAAGCTGTTCCTAAAACATTGTTTGTGGGACTTCAGGCTCCTGTACTTTCTCCCTGGTGGTACTAACAAGAAAAGGGCATGTCCTGACGGTGAGGGTCCTTAGTGATGGATGCCACTTTCTTGAGGAACCTCCTTTTGAAGGTGTCTTCAGTGACGGTGAGGGTTGTGCCTGTGGTGGAGCTGGTTGAGTCTACATCTCACTGCATCCTCTTGCGATCCCCTGCATTGGGGCCTCCATACCAGACGGTGATGCAACCAGTCAGATTTCTCTCCTCGGAACATCTGTAGAAATTTGCCAGAGCCTTTGGTGACATACCAAATCTCCTCAAACTTCTACTGAGGTAGAGTCACGAGTGTGTCTTCTCCATGACTGCATCACTGTGTTGCAATCAGGATAGATCCTCTGAGAAGCTGATGCTCAGGAACTTGAAACTTCCTAACTTTTTCACCACAAGCCCCTCAGTGAGGACTGGCGTGCATTCTCCTGACTTCCCCTTCCTGACATCCACAGTAAATTCTTTGTCTCGCCTGCATTTGGCCCTTATTTGTCTAAAAATGTACCTGTCCAAGTGCTTTTAAGCATTATTTATGTACCTCACCCCCACAGCTTTGTCTGGCAGCTCGTTCCGTATAGCCGCCATCTCTGGGTGAAAAAGTTGCCGCTTTAAATCATTGCCCTCTCACTTTAAACCTGTGCCCTCTAGTGTGGACTCCCCTACCCTAGCAAAAAGACCGTGATCATCCATACAGCCCTCAAGATTTTATAGATAGAGTACGGGTTGAATTTCCTTTTTTCTATGGAAGTAAGGTTGTTAGCTTTCTTGACTCCAATGTCGATGTGGTTGGACCAGTACAGGTAATGAGTGATGTTGACTCATAGAGACCTGAGGCACTCGACCCTGTCAACCTCAACATCACTGATACAAACAGTAACATATTCTGACCCCCCCCCCCCCCCACCAACTTCCTGAAATCAATGAACAGCTCTTCTGAGTTGAAAGCGATTGGGAAATGGAAACCCAGTGAGTTGAATAAAATGATACTTCCATTATGCATAGGAGCAGAATTAGTCTATTTGGTCCATTGAGTATGTTCCTCGATCCTGACTGATTTCTTATTACCCCTCAACCCCATTCTCCATCCCTTTCCCATATCCCTTAATCACCTTAGCAATCAAGAACCTAACAAACTCTGCCTTAAATACACCCAATATCTTGGCCTCCACAGATTCAACACCTTCTGGCTGAAGAAATTCTTCCTGGTCTCTGTTCTAAAGTCCCTTGCATTCTGAGCACATCGCTCAGTATCTGAGAGATTGCAACAGGATCTCCTCCCCCTATCCTTCTGAGCTGCAGTGAGTTGAGGCCCAGAGACATCAAGCGCTCTTCATACATTAACCCTTTTATCCCCAGGATCCTCAAGCTCTCCAATGCAAGCACATCCCTTTTCAGATATGGGGCCCAAAACTGCTCACAATATTTCAAACAAGACGGAGACTGGGAAACAGGGTTCCTGGTGGGTTTGAAGGAAGCAGGACATGGGGACACAGCAGATTTAAAGGGAGCAGGAAATGGGGACCCAGTAGATTTAAAGGGGGCAGAAAATGGGGACTGTGGATTTAAAGGGAGCAGGAAATGGGGACCCAGCAGATTTAAAGGGGGCAGGAAATGCAGACTGTGGATTTAAAGGGAGCAGGAAATGAAGACCCAGTAGATTTAAAGGGGGCAGGAAATGGGGACTGTGGATTTAAAGGGAGCAGGAAATGGG